>NC_090748.1:43527239-43542152 GCF_036898095.1 Palaemon carinicauda
TGCTGTAAAATTAACACTCAAGGAAAAAAAGAATGTAATTCACTTGGGTCAGTTATATCCCTGAGAAAACTAAAATACTGAGTAAGAGAAATAAAGAAAAACAGATGATTAAACTAAAAGGTAAAATAATAGAAGAGTTAGCTACATATAAATATATGGGGGTTATTGTTGGACAGTGTAATCATAGGAATGAAAATCATAGGAATGATGAAGTAACCAAACTAAAACTAGAAGGTCAGTGAAGATTAGCTTTATTGATAAAAGGTTACATGGGGGAAGTGTTGGGTCTTCTATCCCAGTTTTCAGGACCCTTTATATTTCTAAGATAAGATTAAATCTGACTACAAAAGAGGCAATTTCTCGATGTTCTCCAAAATGAAACAATAAGGATAATATTTGGGTGCCCTAGAACGGTTTAAATTAAAACTATTAGGCACAAAGTAGGCTTACCTACTGTGGCTAGGCGAATCAAAGTAGTTGGTACAAATCAGACTGTAAAGTCTCTCAATACAGCTGAAGTTGGTACTTTTAAGCAGGCCTTAAAGATACCGAAGGGGAAAGATAAACGTAATTAGTGGTTAAATATTGCTAGAGAACTCTTGAGTACCATTAATGTAAGGGATTATTTGGATATCAATCTGTATGCTGTATCAGAATTAAAGCCTTGGGATTTTCCAAAAATTAATCTATCTTTTTCTGTTCTTATATATAGGAAATCTGATGTACCAATTGAGATGCTGAGGCAGGACTTTCTCATGAGGTTTAGTGCCCTTCCACATTGTGCTAGCGCCCTATACACAGATGGTTCTTCGCAGGAGAATGGACAAGCTGGAGCAGGAGTTTCTCTCTATCATGATGGTTTATTACAGGAATCACGTTCTCTCGCAGTCAGGGTAAGCAATCATTGTTCCACTACACAAACAGAACTCCTGGGAATCGCTGCCGAACTTACTATTGCCTAGAATGAGTTGGGTTGTGTCACTATTGTCTCTGATAGTACGTTGGCTTTACAACATATTGTGTCAGAGTCATCCAGAAGTAATAAGTTATAGAACAGAATTCGAATACTTTTATGTAAATTTGAAAAGGAAAATAGGATTGTCCACTTTATTTGGACTCCATCTCGTTGTAATGTAACGGGGAATGACCAAGCAGATTTATTAGGAAAGCAAGGTTGTTGTAAAGATAATGTGACTACAATTGCCCACTGTCATATAAAAGTTAAAAAAATAAAATGGAATATCAACAACGTCATCGAGATATAAAATATCTAAACGGAGTATACCTGGTGAGTGCCTTGTTCCAAAATTATATGCATATCACTAAGGGGTCACAGCCAAATTCCATGAAGATTGGTTTATATACTAGAAAACACCAAACAAGCTACAGCAGATCGCATTTAGGATATAAGTATTTGTGGGAGTTGACAAATGATAGAAATTCCAATATAAGAAACTGTCGTTTGGATAAGTTATCTGATGGGCATAGGTTTTATAATTATATTAAAGAATGCAATAAAATTGAACGTTTTAGAAGAGTTATTGAAACTTTGTCATTCCATTCTATTGTCGGCCATTTCTTTGATCCTAGGGTACTTTTGGAAGAGAAGAAATTATACCAGAATTCTGTAAAAGCTTTCTAGCTTACCATATTATTATTATTATTATTATTATTATTATTATTATTATTATTATTATTATTATTATTATTATTATTATTATTATTATTATTATTATTATTATTATCAATGTCACTAAATGGCAAAAGTTTTGAGCCAACTAAATTTTTCCATACATGAACAAAACAAAATTTATATACTTATTTTTATAGATCATTTGGAAGATTATAAGATAACATAAACACACACACATAGACACAAACACACACACACACACACCCATATATATATATATATATATATATATATATATATATATATATATATATATATATATATATGACAATTGAATTCGTCCGATGTAGGTTATTTGGAAATAGAACAAATTGTACGTTTTGAGACTCCCCGATTCATAGATTTGATGGGACCACCCTGGTTCGGATAAGAATCGGGTCGATGAAGGAGTGCTAAACAGTACTCAAAAAAAAAAAAAAAAAAAAAAAAAAAAAATAAAAAAAAAAAATCCCTCACTTTAACCAGTGTCCTTGTGGAATGTTAGAATGTACGCACATGTCCTTCAGGGTTCATTGCAGTGTCTTTCAGCCTCAGAGACCACTCTAATAAGGATACAAGGTTGAGAATTCACCAGAAGCCTAAATTAATGATTGACATTCTAAGTAGCTTTATTCAGCCAAGGAAGATATATTCTAAATCCACGTCTATAATCTCATTTCCGTTGAACATTTCCGAAAAAGAAAAAATCCTATATGTATATTACATTACATTTTACATGTGCTGTTATTGTTTTTCTTTCTTTCATTTGAATGGTTCATTAAATATATGGTGATATTTCATATTGAGGCAATAATGCCAGGAAGTATCATCTCCCTTGGGAATATGGTCCAGATGAGCTCGAACTGGAGGGATGGAAGAAAGAGGATGCTCTTCGATTTCTTCATGATATGTTGCCTTGGACATTTTGCCCTAAAGCAAACTACTACTCATCGCCCCGGATCTCATTCATCTTAATCCCTAAAATACTTTATATGGAATCCAAAATATTTCTGATCTTTTTCATGTTTCTAATATGAGTATCTTAACTTAGTGAATAAATAGAAAAACAATTTTCAATAAATGATATACCACTATATAATATAACATATTCTTTTAACGTAGAATTTCATAATGTATATTGTATATATCTATATTCCTATTATAACTGGTACACACTAGTACTACATTCCTCTAAGCAATAAAGAATAGACAATGTGGGATTTTTCTCCTTTTATTCTTCTAAAAGCAATACTTCACTTCTGCGCATAATTAATCAGGTGAATAATATCTTTCATAGATAATAAAAATACTTTAGAAATAAGTACTTATGCACTAGTCTTTTTAGCTTTATCAGAAAAATATTACAATCTAGTTTGAATTAGACTCTTGATATATGAGTTTGAGCGGTAGAAGTCATAATTATGGTTTATATGAAAATTGAATTACATTTACAATTTCTTTACATCTAAGAAGTAAAAATTAAGTTATTATCCAACTGTGCAATTAAAAGGAAATTTTTTTTTATTAATTCAGAAGGATTAAGTTCAATGTAAACATTAAGGGATTTCGTTAGAATCATTTAATGGAAGGTAAAATAAGGCATTTAAAAGTTTCCAGCACTATCTTCCGTAATTCTACTTCAACGTAAATATAAAGAACAATCATTTCAAAAGCATTTACTCTGTTACCAGGAAAGCCTTTTGTCTGAACAAAAAAAAAAAAAAAAATAAGCACTTTCATTCATCTCGTAATATATATAATGAC
This sequence comes from Palaemon carinicauda, assembly GCF_036898095.1. NCBI lineage: Eukaryota > Metazoa > Arthropoda > Malacostraca > Decapoda > Palaemonidae > Palaemon > Palaemon carinicauda. The sequence continues at coordinate 43,530,676 of NC_090748.1, forward strand.
CATGCCAGTGAAAAGCCATATAATGATTTTATTACGATTATTTTTTAATACAAATTTTTGCAAGGTACATTTTCGATAAACATTAATCTAAATAATACTCCAAGGGCTTTCTTTTTCTCATGAATAAATGTTTACCTTTTTCTTGTTCTTTTCGATAGGATTTAACACATTACTTATTCCATGTTTAAAAAGCAAAGGTCATAATATCATTAGCTTACATGGTACTTTTCTTATTATTTTTTCTTTGTATGGAGAAACTGTTTTCCTATTATTTCATGAAAGTTTCTAATATTTTATGTCTTATTATCTATGTAAACTATTATATATTTCTAGAATAAAAGAAAAATATTTCATCAACTTTTCTGTCTTTCAACAGCTGATAAAATAATGACCAATCCAATTGAATGAAATGTAAATATAATGAAATTGAGGTTGAAGTTAAAATCCTGAAAATTTTGAACAATTCATAATTTCCTCATGTACAAGATAAAAAATTAAAATGTGACACAAGATAATTTCAGTCTTAACTTTGGAATTATATTTATATTTTTAAGATCCATATCGAAGCCAAACAGGATCGATAGCTAAAATAAAGGAGACATTAGATTGATTACCCAAAATTTCATATTAAAGAATAACCTGAATACAGTCTAAGCTATGATTTTTTTTTTTTAAATACACTGCGAAACGTAATAATAATTTCATATTGTGTACCTGGAAAACTTTTTTTCTCACTTTGCCTAGGAATATGAAGAGAAATCAAATGATATTTATCTTATATACGTATGTGGTTTGACACATAGACTACTATACGTGTCTATTGTTTATATAATGGATATCAATAACATTTCAATTTATTATTTGAGCCATTCAGTATTGATTTACCATGATTATGTTTACATAAGCTATTGACCCATTACAAGTAAATTAATCACAATTATTCCTACTTTAACATCATGTTTATCAGAATCCAATATATAACCTGATTATATCGTAATTTAACTATATTACAGCTAGGAGTTACGTTTGAGAGATGTAATTTGTATAGATGAAAATTAATACAACAATAAATTACTAAGATTAGTAAGATAGGAGTTGTTACTCATTAAACAATTTGTGAGATTATCAAATTGGTCTTTCGTGATTCACATTAAACGTTTCTCCAGGTAAACCAGAGCTCTAAGCTTTTTAATGAGACCGAAAGAGCCTTTCATGGATCAAAGATACAAAAAAAAAGTCGCAGCTAAAAACAAACTATGAAACTGAGGTAATATTTATATTATAGCAATCTGTATTCACTTTAATGCTCCTATTAAGAAAAAACGTACTAAGTCCCACTCGCAAATAATAATCCTTCTATAATTGCCTTGATTAGACAGCTGTTGGGAAGGCAATAGAATAAGCAACCTACACATTTCATTCCATTATGGAATATGTTCTCATTGTGTCATAGTAAATCGTTGTATATCAACCAGGTTCCAGTTAAAAAAAAAAAAAAAAAAAAAAAAAAAAAAAAAAAAAAAAAAAAAAAAAAAAAAAAAAAATTGTCTATATATCTGTTACTATGTTTTGTTTTATTTCTCATAAATATTTACATCTGCGCGTAACAAAGAATTTACGGAGAGGAGTACTTAAACTATGTAACTTACTTTCAGCATTTGGGTATCTTAGAATTTTTAATATTAGACGTTTCTTATGATACATAACGTGCTTTTGACATTGAATTAAAAATTTAATGTGTGTTTTTTAGTTAGATTAGTTCAAATTTCCAATCTTTAAATTTTTCCTGAATAAGTGTAGTTAAATAAAACTTGTAAGATCACCCAGAGGGTATAATGGATGACCTGCAAGATACTACTCACAAACCAATAAGGAAAGCAAGAGGAAATGTCCTGGCCATAAACTCTAAAGTTCTAAACCAAAGAGCACCTGGCCTAATGCTCTACCTACACAACCTACTGACAACTCCCCAAGGAGGAGAAAATCTATCTAATTCATGTCACTGTCCCAGCATTTACAAAGTTTAATATATATATAAAAAAAAAAAAAAAAAAAAAACTTGTTACACAAATTATATATCATGCCCACATAACCTTTAGAGCAACACAAAAACGAATACTCACTTCTGGTTTCATTGAGTCTTCTTAGACTGAATCAGCCCTTGTCAGTTCACTTGAGACATCAGATGGCTAAGCTGGAACTACAACTGGTAGCATATACAACACATGCTTTTGTATTCCCTCAACATAAATGATATCAAATGAGTTCCCGTGACCCAAAATACCTTTGCGTCATTGAATAATTCAACAGTCGTTGGGGGAATTTACCCAAACCTTCTCATACATCTTTATTGAAATGAACGTGTGTAGGCTGGTATCTGCTCCGTTCAGACTACTGAAGAGTAACTTCTAACATATCTATACACCAATTGTTGCAAAACACACGATTCATTTCTCTCCAGACCTTGGTGCTGTTTTACCTGAATAATCTTTCACTATGACTAATTCCTCCCTTCACTGCAATAACCCTGAAGTTCCTGTGATGTCTTTAAACTAATTCCTTTCCTCCCAGTAGATGAGCAGACAAAAAAACCGTAACAGTGTTCCAACGAGATAACATATCTTTTAAACACTTTGATCTGAATGATGTACTATCATCCAGCAATACTTCATCGACTGTTCCTCTTTCCATAAAGATATTATTTAACTCAACAAATATTTATTCAATATCTTCTCTCTTTTACTTCATCCATGTTGCAAAATGACCTTGACTACAGTCAACCGCTGATAAGTAATGTATCTGTCTGTAATTAGTAATATCTATAGCTAGGCACTGGCATCTACTTTCAATACCTAATTCACCTCCTTTTTGCACCACAGGAGCAGGACTACTAGTCTGACAATGATCACAATATTGAACTACCCTCTTCATACATTCTTTGGGAACTTCAAGGTACAGCTTCTTGGGTAAATATAGTGTTCTGTTAATTTCCATATCATATTTATTACGGAACTATGTTGGATCAACTAAAGCACCTGCACCGAGATGTGCACGCTTTACTTCACTGCTCACCAACCAACACTTCGAGACTCTCATAAAAATAATAGCTTTTTGCTTCTCCTGAGGCAGTATCTGAACCAAAATATTTAAACCAAACATTTTATTTAATTCCTTCAGTGATCCCAAACGTCTCTTATTTATTATCTCTTCAGCTCTCTTCGTGAGAGCACCCTTTGCAGCGCTTATTACAGATTTGAAACATACTCTCCCAGTTGTACAGTTGAGTCAGTCCTCAGCTCCATTGACATAAGACCCGATATAAGGGACACATTAGCCCCTTTCAGAATAGCTTCTACAGTAGATGGGCCACATATATGTGGTTGAAATCATCCTTTTTTCTAAGCCAAGCATTATCATCTGAAATACTGTCATTTATCTTCAAAACTACAATCATATCAATTATAGTGGCATCACAAAACACAACACCATGTCTAACACATGGCATATACAAATTTCCTCTCATAGGGTTATAAAACTTATTTCTCCCAGATACCTCTTTAATAATCAATATGGACTGCTCACCGACAGGATCCTCCTAAAGGTGCTCCTAAGAACTTTATCTTAATGTAACGGCATGCAACTCTCATCTCTTACTCATCCAGCTATAGGCAAAACTGAAAACAATCTCCTCCTTGTAAGCATACCTGCAACTCCAGTCACGTTATTTAATAACCTCTTAGAAACATTAACTCTCCTACAACTGTTAGCATTCGTAATCCTTAAGTAGTTCCTTCATTGGGTGACTAAGAAGACTTTGATATCAACCCCATTCCTTCCTTTATCTAGTTACCTCATCAACAGAATCTATCATTTCGTTCACAAGGATATCATCTTTAAATGAACAGGTTGGTCTCTTGACTTTTTTATCATTCCCCAATACATTCATCAGTATCTTAGACATAATATGCGATGTCAAGTTCAACCAAAATTCATTTTTTTCAGGCAAAATGTCTGGTAATTATAGAACGCGAGTTGATATAGGCATAATTTCTCGTAAATGCTCAACTGTAGGAAAAGCCCTATTAGTAATTTTCCTCTTTTTTTTATTTTTTTTTTTTATACAGACCGTAGATTTCTCAGTTCGAAGATTATCTGTTATTTTGCAAAAGTTAGAAAGAAGACGTTCTTTGAGCACTTGTTAGAGAGTTAGTGATATTACTCCATAAGGTAAATGTATTTGTGGTACCTCAAATAATGCTTATAACAGCTCAATTTGCATATATCCCACATTACGTAAAGTTAATGAGCAGCCTTTGGCAAAAAATCTAAATATGTTTGCCGAAGTTAATCGTGTATACCCTAGTTTGCAATTTGGCTTTCGTATAGGCCTTGGAGCATGTCATACCCTTCTTCAAATCTCTAATGCTCTGCAGAAATCCTTTGTTTGTGGTTAGGATGTTTGTATGATTTTCTTTAATTTTATTGTTGCCTTTGACCGTGTCAATCAGGAGGCCTAGTTTTCAATAAAAAATAATTGGGAGTTAGTGGATCTTTTCCTAGCATCATTATTTATTGAATTTTTAAGTAAAAGCTCGCAAAGAATTGTGGTTGTTGGCACCATAGTGAGTATATGAAAGTGATATCTGGTGTTCCTCAGTGTGGTGTTCTTGGCCCATTATTTTTTGCACTATATACACATGGCATGGGGTTAGGCCTAGTAAAGAAGCTCGTATATATGCAGATGATGCTACTCGCATTACTTCAATTCCATATTCCGAATGTACATCTGGAGTTGCGGAATCCGTTAATAGATATCTAGCTAAAACTATATGGGGCAAATTCTGTGGCATGAAGTTATATCCTAACAAAACTCAAAGTATGATTGTGAGCATGCCGAGAGCAGTGGCCTCTCAAAATCCAGATGTCTGCATTAAAAATGTTTCTCTACATTTGTATGACTCTTAAAATTTAAGGTCTCTCTCAACAAATTTGCTTTTGAGAAACACATTAGGTCTGTCGCTTCAAATGTAAAACAAGTTAAAACATAGAAAAAAAGGCTTTTAAGAATTTTGCTGATTAATCTACTGTAAAGAAGAGTTTTATTTCATTCTACCTTGTTTCAAGTATTGTTCTCCTGTCTGGTCTTCAGCTGTTGATTATTATCCTCTTTTCTTAAGCAGGAACTTTAGGTTTATTAATTTTTTTCCTGAAATAGATATTAATCTCCGAAGCTGTCATATAATTAGTTTGCCATGCATGTTATATAAGATTTTTCATAACACTAACTATCCTTTACATTCTGATCTTCCTGGACTGTAATATACTGTTCGTAGTATTAGTTATGCAGTTAATTTTAATAGTCTTTTCCTCTCCACCACGACGCTCCAAAGTACACAGTATTCCAGAAGTTTTTTTCCAGTTATAGCTAATTTGTGGAATTATGTTCCTAATCAGATAGTTTAATCAGTTGAATTTCAAAGGTTGAAATTTCCCGCAAATTATTTTATGTTCAACAGTCTGACATAAGATTCTTTTTTTGATTTATATATGAAAGGTAAGTTTTAATATTGTTACTGTTGAAATATTCCAAATTGATTGGTCATTAGGTTTCATATATCTTATTTATTTCCTTAATTACTTTCCTCACTGTGCTGTTTTCCTGTTAGAGCCCTTGGGCTTATAGCATCATTGATAATAATAATAATAATAAAATAATAATAATAATAATAATAATAATAATAATAATAATAAGCCGACTTCAAATCCACTAGACAGATTTCACCCTCCTGCCACCATTCACACTGTGTCTTACGATATCATCAGTGTGACACTTGATAATCCCAGTAAGTTTACAAAAAACAAGATGTTATTTAATTTTGTTTTTCTTTTTTTTTTTTTGCTGGTCACCACACTCGCAATACAACTGTCTACTTTCTTCTCACATTCTCCCTTCTTCCATCCATCATGATTTTTATCATAACTTATTTTATTTGTCTGGCAGAGGTTCATTGTTTTTTTCCCAAGCTACCTGATTGTCGACTGTCCTGTCCTTTCCATAAAATGCTGAATGAAATTTTGGATCCTCAATTACAACTGTTGAACTACTGTTACCACTCGTCTCCAAACCAAGAGCTAGATCATTACCCTACAGACACAATGGAATAAAAGTGGTTAAGTATGATATTTTCTTAGCTTCAGGTTACCTTCTTCAACCTTCCTTGGTGAACGGCCTTATTGTGTCCCTTTGAATGAGAATCTAGTCAACATAATTGATAGGCGTATCCCTTTTCGTGGGCTAAGGTATCGAGTGAAGGATAAACCGTGGTTCAATGATGATTGTAGACGGCTTATTTGGAGAAGCAGGAAGCCTATCAACTTTGGAAGGGTAACAGATCAGATTTGACCTGGAACAACTATACTCAGCTTCGAGCTTTTGCTCAGAGAGTTTATGCCTCAACTGAAAAGGAGTACAATTTAACCATAAAAGAAACCCTTTCTGGTACAACTCAGGAACATAAATGGTGGTCTACCCTTAAATCTGCACTCTTTGGTGTAGATGCAACAGTTCCTCCTTTACTTAAACCAGATGGCTCAGTCCCTCACTGTCCCAAGGAAAAGGTAACCCTTTTGGCTGATGTTTTTGACAGTAAACAGATTAATGAAAAACTTGAACTTCCTTATTCCTGTTTTTCTGAAGCTAAACTAAGTAGTTTAGGTTTTCAATCTCGTGAGATTAAAGCTGTGTTGATGGACCTTGATGCTTATGGAGGTGTAGACCCTTATGGTATTTTTCCTTTGTTTTTTTTATAATGACATCAGATTTCTTAGCTCCAAAGTTATCTGTTATTTTGCGCAAGTTAGCAAGAAGAGGAGCCTTTAGCACTTATTGGAGAATTTTTAATGTTGCTCCTCTATGTGTTTGTGGTAGCTCAAGTCCCACTGATTACCGCCCAATTTCCATAACTGCCATATTATCTAAAGTTTTTGAACGTCTTAATATATTTGCTGAAGGCAATCATCTATTCCCTAGTTTGCCAATCTGGTTTTCGTAAAGGCATTGGAGCATGTGGTGCCCTTCTTTCAATCTCCAATGCTCTACAAAAATCCCTTGATTGTGGTCGGGAAGTTCGTATGAGTGGCCTTGATTTTAGTGCTGCCTTTGACCGTGTTAATCATGAGGCCCTTGTTTTCAAACTGAAACAGTTGGGAGTGGGTGGGTCGCTTCTTAGCATTATTATTGATTTTTTAAGTAATAGATCTCAAAGAGTTGTTGTTGATGGGCACCATAGTAAGTATGGGAATGTGATATCCGGTGTTCCACAGGGTAGTGTTATTGGTCTATTACTTTTCATACTATATACACAGCTGTTACCAAGTTTTGGAATGATCTTCCTAATCGGGTAGTTGAATCAGTAGAACTTCAAAAGTTCAAAGTTGGAACAAATGTTTTTATGTTGACCAGGCTGACATTAGTCTTTTTATAGTTTAAATGACATATCTGTTTTTGCCGTTGTTGATAGTTTATAGAGGACATAGGTATCTGTTTTGACGTTATTACTGTTTTTAGAATGTTTTATTGTTAATTTATTCTCAATTTATTTTTTTCCTTATTTTCTTTCCTCACTGGGCTATTTTTCCCTTTGGAGCCCTTGGGCTTGTAGCATCTTGTTTTTCCAACTAGGGTTGTAGCTTGTAGTAATAATAATAATGATAATAATAATAATAATAATAATAATAATATTAAAAGCCATACTTTTTTGGAATAGGCCTAGATAGCGTGTAATTAAACTCAATTTACAAGCTCCCTCAGACAGCATGATGCACACCCCCCAAGATACAATTCGTCAACCAACGGGGAAATTAAAGGGAAACGTCGTGCGTCAAAAACTATCAAACATGGGGTAATCACCCTACCTCATTAAAAATTGGCTGACAGCTCCCCCAGATGTAAATGATCTAACTTACACGTCCCTGATACTATGCAAGCTAAGTTGAATTACAAAAAGAAAGAAAAAAAATATTTCTTAAATTACATTAATCATACGACAATTGAAGTGATATACATGTGATATAGAGCACAGCGCAGGGGACTGTGAGACTATTCAGCGCATAAGTGAAACTCGGGCCAAACCCGGCAGTTTAGTAGGGCGGATAACCTTAAAATTTTACCAAAATAGTTAATTTTATGATACGATGAATCAAACTTTGCATGAAAGTTCTTTATGGTGTTCTTATGAAAATAAAACTGTGAGCCACTCAAATTTCAAATTTTTCAAGATGGACACCACATTTTTAAAGTGGCGGCAAAACCCCCGGTTTTCCACATGTAAGATTTTGACAAGTGAGTAATATTAAGCACTTCTGATAACCAGTGGCCTAGATTTGAAGGAAAACCACTTTTTTATGTCAATAGTCACTATAAATACAATGTCGTGAAAATTTTAAAGTGCGCGTATGCAAATTTTGACCCGAATTATTAATTTTATTAGTAATTGGGTGGTTAAACATGATATTTTACCAAATTAGTTTCTTTGATAATTCAATTATACAGACTTTCGAGTTTAACATTCTGATACTGTAATTGATATTGCCTATAACTCACCAGGGGTTTCTTACAAAATGGCGGCATAAAAAAGTTGGTTATTTATTTACTCCCAAGCAGCACGACTTCGGCTCTATCAGGGAAATGAACATGAAATGGATGGTAAAATGTACATGAAGTGATGATAAATTGACTATGAAATGATGATGAGGGTGCGTTGGAACACAAGGCCTATAGGGTCAACCGGTTTAGACTGTTGAATGGAGAGATGTGTAAGGTTCAGCAATTTAGCGTACTGCAGGGGATCCTGCAATTTTAACGAGCTATTGTCTTACACTACCAGGGCACACTGGTGCAACTAGCTGCCTTGAAATTCGGTATGGGGTTTAGTGTCACCCTGATAAAATGTACATGAAATGATGATAAAATGAACATGAAATGATGATGAAGGTGCGGTGGAACACAAGGCCAATAAGGTCACTGGTTTAGACTGTTAAATGGAGGGATGGGTGAGGTCCAGAAATTTAGCCTACTACAGGATATCCTACAATTTTAATGAGCTAGTTGCTTACACTACCAGGGCACACTAGTGCAACTAGCTGCTGTGAAAGTAGGCATGGGGTTTAGTGTCAACTTTATTAAGTCTCCCAAATACACCTTGGTTCGTCCCATATATAGTCAAGGTGTCGTACCCAAATTGACAGGAGTGTGCCAACACGTTTAGGCCAATCCAAGAAGGACGTGGCTTTTGTCCTTTGGATGTTGTACAGATCGCACGGGAGTTAAATGGCATTATATGAACGATCGGGCTAGGCATAGAGGTATCAGCATCAAACCTAGTTGAATCTCATACAGTAAAGTGTATTTATAAGTTGAAGGTGGTAAAAGGATAATCCCTTGGTCTTTCAACTGTCAAAGTATCAAATTTGTGCTGTAGTTGCTCAAAAAATCTCGGGATGGTTAATATCAATTGAAAAATATTGTTTTGTTTATATGTGTCGTGTTATTTCATTTGAAATATCAAAAAGACTTCGTTTGTCAATATCTCCCAATGAGAAAAGGGAAACAGATTGGACTAAATGCGTTATCTGTCAGGTAGACAAAGATGAAACATTGATGTCACTGAAGGATACTTCAGACAAGAGCAAATCGGGGTATACTTTATTAGCAAAGAATGTTCTAGAGTTCAGAAACCTAAATGAAATGCCCATTGCTTTAGATGTTGGACGAATTGATGATGGTCAAGGAATAAAAAAAAACTCTGATCAGGAATAATGCACAGTATCATCATTCGCGTAGAATAAAATTTAACAACACTAAACTAGATAGTGCTAGAAATCCTTTCATGGACCAGGGATATCTGTGTTACAATATCCAACAGCTGCGTCATGTCAACAGCTCTTAAAATGTGGATGTAAAACGATTTGTACTAGGAAATGTAAGTGCTTAGGTCAGGATTGCAATACACAGCATTAGGCACCTGTACATGCGTATATACATGAATCAATATGACAATGTCAATTTAATTTCGCGCATGCACTTTGCAGTGTTTTCAAAGAATTGTATTTACAGTGACTACTGACTTAAATATAGATGTTTTACATCAAGTCTAGGCCACTGGTCATCAAAATTACTTCCTTTGGTCAATTTGTCAAATTCTGGAATGGGATTTTGCCGCCATTTAAAAAAAATGTGACCGTCATCGTGAAAAGTGAGAAAAATCAGTGGCTCATATCACAAAGAAGTTTTGCGCAAAGTTTTATGCTTAGATCATAAAATTTACTATTTTGTCAGGTATCCGCTCCACTAGTTATACTTTGAAGTAAAAGCTTTATAATGACTTTAACTAACAGCAAACAAATATTTTAGTCTTCCACAATTTATATTCCATCATTATCTCTTTGTACAAAATTGTTCTCGAATTTCAATTTTTAAAATAGCGATATATTTTGCAATATCATTGCATACTATGCACACACAATATGAAAGGCAACCTAATTATTTCACGCGAGATAATAGAATAATAAACTGAGTAGCTGCTAATAAGATTGCATATATTTCACTTGGGATTTATGAAAAAATATCATTGAAATATTCTTTTTTTCCAACCTAGCATTTCAAAATATGAATAACAATGACTTAAAAAAAAATAGTTTAATCTGCTTATTCCAGATTTTAATCTAATTCATAACTACTAGAGACCGGGCATTAATATCATACCACATTAAAAGGACGATTACAAAACTTGTACTTTCAGGTGTCACCTTCATAAAGCAGAGACTGTAAACAAAATCGGAAAGATTGAAAACGATAAATTAACCATAGTGTGATAACAATTCACAATGAACCTTTCATTCAATATATAAAAAGATTTCCATTAGGTACTGATATAATAAATGAGTAGAAGGGTAAAAATCTTCCAACATATCTACATATTTTTTATAAATTTTTATGGAAAAACGTATAAAAGTCGTGAAAATTAGAGAATTGGAAAGTGAGTTAGTGAAGAAGATAAGTATCGCAAAGAAAACACAATTGTAAAGACACATGCAACACAACCATACACACACACACCTATATATATATATATATATATATATATATATATATATATATATATATATATATATATATATGTATATATATACTGTATATATATATATATATATATATATATATATATACTGTATATATATATATATATATATATATATATATATATATATATATATATATATGTATATATATATATATATATATATATATATATATATATATATATATATATATATATATATATATATATATACAGTATATGTATATATATATATATATATATATATACGTTATATATACAGTATATATATATATATATATATATATATATATATATATATATATATATATATATATATATACAGTATATATATACAGT
>NC_090748.1:43552652-43560152 GCF_036898095.1 Palaemon carinicauda
TAATGAAATATTGACCGGAGTAATGACTTGGGGTTTAATGGTTTATATCTTTTAGCCTCTTGAATATATCCGAGTAATAAGTGTGAGCAAGTTATAAGATTCATGCAACACCGACTATCGTCTGAATATCTGTCAACTCTGAGCTAAAAAAAAATTAATAACAATAATTTTTGAATATAGATAAGTTTTTTTTTTTTTCATTTAATTTACTTTACGTCATAGATTTCTAGTGATACAATAAGCTTATCAGTCTTTCCGAAAATTGTAAAATCACCTATGGTTTAAAACTTTACTTAGTATTTTTATTTTCATATCTCTAAATGTTTTATGAATGTCATATATAACAAAAGATAGGCCTTCCTCATATAAACTACCTTGTTTTCGTAGATGGTAATAGCCGAAGTAACTTAATTTTTCTATAAATATAACTTGAATAGTTTTTTCTTCAATCACCATACGCTCTTTGACATCATAGAACCTCATAGAAAGCACTTTCATCCTCTAAACTCATTATCTTTCAAATGCCCTGCACGTAAAGCATCATTACCATCCCCCTCTTTTATTTTCACCACAATTTTCAAATTCAATATCATTCAGAATAACCTTTTTGTACTGTAAATTTTTAATAACCTTTCCTTTAAAAATCCTCTTTTTTTGTACTGAAGAGATTAACCTTATAGCCCAGTCTCTCCTCTTTTGCAATAGGGATCTTTTTAAAATTCCCTCATTATGATAATCCGTGAAATAGATCAAGAGAGAGAGAGAGAGAGAGAGAGAGAGAGAGAGAGAGAGAGAGAGAGAGAGAGAGAGAGAGAGAGAGAGAGAGAGAGTTTAAGCAAGTATATCAAGTAGTTATTATATCAGGATTTGGTTTTCTGTATTCTATATATAATTTTCTTCTTCACTGGATCATATGATCATCTACACATGGAAAAGCTAAAATATTTCTGGAAATGTATCGTAAAATAATTGAATCTAATCATGAAGCTTGATGTTATAACAGTATAATATATCTACAAAGCGTTTACCAAGTAAGGAACCTCAAACATTTGATGTTCATCATTGAAGATGAATGCCCTTTGTTACTGTTCCACCAGTAGGTATGCCTGCTTTTTATACTTTGAACCTTAAAATCCTAATGTTCATAAGTATGATGATTCATCACTTCAAATACATTTTTTATTAATTCCACTGCTATGGAGAGATATATGCAATTTGTTTTTCCTCCTAATCTAGAATATCATTCACCCCACATTTCTTCTTTGTTTTTATAATAGTAAAGATTCATAAAGATTCATATTTAAGTAAAGTTGCGGGTATGTAGAGTTGTGAATAAATAAACTAGGGCAATGAATACTCATGTTTCAACTAGATTTATATGACAGGATGGCACCATACTTTGTGGATCAACGTAGTACTGTATAATATCAAGTTTCCTTTTTTATTTTAACTGGAGGATATTAACGTCTATTGATTTGATACTCTAAAAACATATTTTGGAATCTGTTCTTGGCAAATGTTTGTATCATCGAATTATCTAGCCCTTTTTGGTAACTGACAAGCTTTTATAAATATCTATCAATAAATATAAAACTTGATCCTCTACCAATATCCCAATTAAAATTTACATCTTAAAGCAATAAACAAGATGAGATGATTATCATATGTAATATCATGAAGAAAAAGCCTGAATCTGACTTGCAATGATTTGTTTTGTGACGAGTCAAGAGTATGTTGTGACTCAAAAGCGGGATAAAAGCAATTAAGTAACTTTATTACAGAATATCAGCTTATATATACATAAAGGCCAGACAAGAAGGATATAAAAACATAACAGGCAATTTCATGTTCAACCGACAACCGGTTCTGTTAACAGTTAAGGTTGGGAAAAACAGACATGTTTATTCAGGTCCCTGTCCGTGCGAGGGGTGAGCGAAGATACAAAGCATAATATATACAAAAAAAGGAAATGTCGTTACTATGTACGTTCGTGGGACTCACTTTGGTACATGGCTTCCCCCCTAAAAATGACATACTGTATATGTTAAATAGAGTGCCCTGATCTAGAGAGGCGAACTGCAGAAGGGTCATCTGGCAGGAGATAATGAGGTTTTTAGATGATCAATGGGGACCCAGTCTTCTTTGCCACGAATGTTTAGTAAGAATGCTTTCGGACTGCGTCTGATCACAAGGAAAGGGCCCGTGCAAATGTCATTAGTGGTGGCTTGCTATTGTCATTGTGTAGGAAGATATGCATTGCAGAGTGCAAGTTAGTCGGTATGTGATGCTTTGCTGGGGGCTTGTAAGTCTGTTTGGCCGGTCCCAATCGATCCGGTGCCAGATGTCTGAATTTGGCAAAGACTGGGGGCCCCGTCGTCTTGAGATGGGATAAATACCATGTTTGACAGGAGCCATGGGTTTTTGCCGAATTTCTGGACGGAAAACTTCCGGGTACGACGTGAGGAGGTGGGCGTTGGTATCCGTGGGTGCGCTGATGTGGAGAGCGAGGTTGAAGAGGGTGGGTTGAAGAGGTGTCGACAAGTACGAGTCCGTGTTGACCAATCGTCGGAGGGCGACATCGACCGGAATGTGGGAATGAGAGTGGAAATTTGCACCGAGGATTAGCAATGTGACGTCAGCAACGAGAAACTTCCAATTAAATTTACCGTTCCCAAACGATAATGTGAGGTTCTCGTAACCGTAGGTGGGTATAGCTGATCCATTGGCAGCTACCACGCGGACGTCGGCAGACTTACACAGACTACGTTGTGTCCTGAAGAGTTCCCTTGGCAAAAGAGAACGCCAAGTACCTGTATATACCAAAAACTGCACGCCCATTCCTGCATCATGTAAAAAGAAAAGATTAGGAACACAGGAAGCCACCGCCACGAACGATGGCCTACTTACACGTTTTTTCAGCCACTGACAATCTCTGACACATTTCTTTGCGGCAGCCCCGAATCTGGAGTGGCAGTAGCAAAAATGCGGCTGATGGGCGGCAGTAAGTGGCTGTAGAAGTCGTTGGTTGGGGCGCCGGCGGGTGGTTGGGGATGGGTGGCTTTGTCGCCGCTCCGGCTCGTCACGGGGTAAACGTGTGTGTCCTACGGCATTCTCGTCAGCTTCAGTTGACGTTGAATAGGTGTCCTTTTCGTCAGGAGTGGAGGCGTTGATGGAGGTCTTGAAGGTCGTGAAGTGGCTGTCCATAAGGGCGTCGGCTTTGGTCATAAAGTCCTTTATGGGTAAAGTATGTCGACATCAGGTATGGCAGCGCATACAGGTTCGGGTAAATGGCATACCCAAAAGGCACAAAGTAGGTTCACAACACGCGGAGAGCCATCTGCGGCAGGTTGCAGGCGAGCGATACTGGTCATTTCCTTGAGGGCGAGCGAAGCCCTTGGGTACCTCAACGGCTGTTCGGAGAGCTTAAAAAGCTTTGCTATACGGGCGTCTGGCGACGGCGAGTACTGCTGCAGAAAGGTATGTTTTGAGGGTATCATATGCTATTGGGGTGTCTCCTTGTTCACAACGTCAGTCGGAGATTTCTGGGAAGGTGTCCTCAGGTATCGCCGCGAGAACATAATCTGCTTTGGTGGTTGAGTGAGTCACGCCCTTGATGCAGAACTGGAGTTTTGCGCACTGAAACCAAGCAAACACCTCTCCGCTGACGAACGATGAAAGTTTCAATGGGGCGGCCATAGTAACAGTGAGGGGGGGAGGCGTTAGGAGCGAGTCGACTTCCTGGGTCTCCAATGTGACGAGCCAAGAGTTGGTTGTGACTCAAAAGCGGGATGAAAACTACTAAGTAACTTTATTAAAGAACATCAGCTTATATATACATAGAAGCCAGACAAGGACATAAAAAACATAACAGGCAATTTCATGTCCAACCGACAACCGTTCTGTTAACAGTTAAGGTTGGGAAAAACAGACATGTTTATTCAGGTCCCTGTCCGTGCGAGGGGAGAGCGAAGATACAAAGCATAATATATACAAAAAATGAAGAAATGTCGTTACTATGTACGATAGTGTGACACACGGTTGTTACAGTTTGTCTAAAGGATGGTGATTTATTGTAAATATTTTTCATAAATATTCAAAATTAGCATATGTTATATTTAGATTGGAAAATGGATATTGATGGAAATTTGCTTTATATAACTTTTCCGATTTTTTTTTCTTTTAGTGAACCAATGTTAAATTAGGCACCAGAGAGGGGGAAAATATATGTTTTTATAGCCAATTTATAGCTAGTTGTTATATAATCTTATCATCGTGTATAGGAAATTTGAATTAGTTCTAACAAAATGTAAAGCCAGGGGATCAGGTCTTAGGCAGAAGAGATATTCTTAAAACTGAGTTGACATTCTCTATTTAGGTAATATTAGAAAAATTTAGAATGATACTTAAATATACATATATATATATATATATATATATATATATATATATATATATATATATATATATATATATATATATATATATATATATATACATATATATATATACATATATATATATATATATATTTATGCGTGGGGAATGTCTTGATGGTTATTACACTTCTCAAGGCGTGGGGGACTCCATCAGAACTGATGCTCTGCCCTAAGAACGATACTTCATTGTTAACAAAAGTACAATTGTTATAATGGAGTACAAGGTGAGCATGGGATATAGGTGATGCAGTTGTTCCTCTTTATAGGAAGAGAACACAAGTATGTCATCCACATTATATACACAGAAGGAAGGTCCCCTAAGAATCCATCCAGGAGTTGTTGAAAAGTGGTCTCAGCATTAAGAAGGCCAAAAAAGGAGTAATTGAAGGTGCAATACCATACGGGGTTGGTGATGGTGGTCTTCGGAGTGCACTCTGACGTCATGGGCACCTGATATTACCCCTTCAGGAGATTGAGTCGGAGGAAACCTTCGCTCTGTGTAAGTATGAGGTCACATTGGCGATGTTTTGGAGAGGGTTGTGATTTGGCTCTGTCTGCATGTTCAGGCTTCTTTAATTTCCACATGGATGCAGAGAGCTATCTTTCCTCAGGTTGATGTGAAAGGGTGACAACCGTAGGCCTGAGGCCTTCTGGCAATGGCTAATTTCTTTCAATCCGGCGAATATTTGTTTAGCAGCTGCCAAACAAATCTGAATCTAAGAAAGATTTGGGGCCCTGTTATCTTCATATGAAGAAGAATATGGTGGTTAGCGGGAAATGTGAGAGTTTGGCAAAGAGCTTGGACAAAAAGCATCCAGGTACGGCGTGAGAAGGAGGGCGGGGAAAAAAGCATTTGTGGGTGTCCTGGCATGGAGAGAGAGGTCGGAATGCCCGGGTAGAAGAAGTGTCGACTAATATAAGTTGGTGATCGACATTAACCAGGATGTGGAAATGTGAGAGAAAATCTACACCAAGAATGACAGCTGCAACGAGAAACTTCCAATTATTTTTGGCACTTCCAAACCATAATATGAGGTTTTCATAATTGTGGATGGGTATCGTGGATCCTCTGGCAACTACCAAGAGGACGTTGCGCATACTTAGAAAGACTACTTTGTGACCTGGAGAATGGTCGTGGCAGTAGAGAAGCAAAAGCACCCACTAACAACAGTTCGAACATTTCACAGCAGACCAGAACCTCGATCTGTAGCAGCATTACTGTGGCTGATGGTCATTAGAAAGTGTCTGTAGAGATTGTTCGTTTCCTTATGAACGAGTGTTGGGTGTTGGGCAGTTTTGTTGACACTCCAGAACGTCATGAGTTTGGTGTCTGCGTCCTATAGCATTCACCTCAGCTTTGGCTGATGTTGAATAGTTGTCCTCTTCCTCAAGGGTGGTGGCGTTGATGGAGGCGTTGATGTAGGTGTTGATGGAGGCATTGATGGTGGCCTTGAAGGTTGTGAAGTGGCTGTTACAAATGGGTTTTGAATTTGGTCATAGGGACCTTCATGGGCAAAATATTAACATTGGGCATGGCAGTGCTTAGTTTTTGGTAAGCATCATAGCCAAAGGCCATGAAATAGGTTCACATCACGAAGAGAAGTGTTTGCGGCAGGTTGCAGGCGAGCAATACTGCTCACTTACATGAGGCCGAGCAACGCCTTCTGATCCTGTAATGGTTGTTGTGAGACCTGAAAGAGTTTGGCATTACAGGTGGCTGGTAATGGTAAGTACTGCTCCCTGAGGTATGTTTTTAGGGTGTCCTAGGCAATTTGGGTCTCCCTTTGGTCGCAAAGCCAATCAAAGATTTCCGTGAAAGTGTACTCGGGGATCGCGTCAAGACCATAGTCTGCTTTGGTGCTTAAGCGAGTCATGCCCATGATGTTGAATTGTATCTCTATGTGCTGAAACAAGGTGAAATCATTCATACTGATGAAGGACGGTAGTTTCATGATAGTTTCGTTAATAGTAGAGTTAGGGTCTTAGAGCGGCATCATAAAACAGTAGGATAAAGCATGGAGGGAGAAGGCCGGAGGGAGCTTTCATTCTGATGGTCTCCAATGTGATAGGGAGCCATGAGGCTGTAAATGAGGGGCAAAGTGAATGCAAATAAATTTATTTCAACAGATAGCAACTTTATACACAAGAGTTTCAGAGCAAGAAGTTCGCAAAACTTTAAACAAAATATACAGATTGGCTTAGACAGGTTCTGTTAATAGTGAGGTATGGCCCTCGAGTAATCTCTTGTATAGTATCATTTTTAATCCTGTCCGGCCATTTACCTCAAATTATTCTTCTAAGTGCTTTGTTCTCAAATATGCAATTTCTGTTGGATATTGCTTCATTATCATACCACAACTCTTGTCCATACCATAACACCGATCCCACTAAACTGATATAAAGCTTGATTTTTACATCTAATTTTCGGCAATTTGATTTTTATATTTTACTTAACCTAGCCATTTTCTGATTTGCTTTTTTCATTCTTTCATTAAACTCAAATTCTAAAGATCCTCTACTAGATATCATAGTTCCTAAACATTCACATTATTCCACCTAATGTATCCTTTCTACTTACAATGATATTTCCCCTTCCATTGCTTATTCCATTCTAATTATCTCTGTCTTTCTTCACTATATCTTGGGCCCATACTCATGTGATATTTAAAGCATTTTGGCAAGCATGTTCTTTGATGATCTGCTAATAAGGACAGCGTCAGTAGCATACTCTAGGTCAACTAATTTCTGTTACTAATGCAGCACAATCCTTCTCCACATTCCCAGACTGTTCAATGCATTACAAAATCGATGAAGAAGATAAACAGCATTAATTGGGAATAAATTCCCTTGGAGTACTCCAATGTTCACTGAAAATATAATGAACAGACTTAATCAAATTCACATAATTAGGAGGAACTCCTTAATAACGTAGGGAACTACACACGATTTGTCAAAGTAAACTATCTAATATTTTTTCATAGTCCACGAATGCCAACAAAAAATCATTTCTATATTCAACATATTGGTGTACCATACTCTTAAAATTTAAATTTTGTCAATACAA
>NC_090748.1:43577652-43597652 GCF_036898095.1 Palaemon carinicauda
CACAAGTGTCGGTATATGCTATAGATTACCGACGTCAATGGAACAGTTCGTAAGGACACTTTCGTGGCCTATCGCTCAGCGTGTAGTAACATACAGTGACTACACGCGCACCCTCTTAATTAATCGTCCCAAATTAATTACACTGTTCCTCACAGACTTAAAACAGAAGGTTAAAGAATTCTACCTGCTGCTACCACAGATTTCATAAGTTGCTCCACTATCTTCGCATAGTACATAAAGAACGCCTTGGATGACTTCCAGCCGTTGTGCAAATAAGGATGTTCAAAGTCCATATAATTAAGGAAATTTTTTGGAAAAGGCAACTTTCCTCGGATCATGACTAACGGGTGTACTGTCTGGATCCGTTCTGCGAATAACAGGGGTGAATTTCGCCCATAGTTATAGATAACTTTGAACCCAGGGTTTCTCTTCTGAACAGCTGTCCTCCCATAAAGTCAGAAGTTCTATGAAGATAGACCTTTAGGCACTCAACTGGACATAGAGATGCATCTTTCTTCAGAGGGCAGATTCTCTAGTGACCCCACCTGTTGGTGGGTAGCTTGTTCCTGGAAAGAAACGTTGGGTCTGGAAATAGATTCAGTTCTCCCTCCAAGATCTGGACGTGGCCTTCCTCTCTAGAGAGAGCCACTATTTCATAACTCTGGCCCCCAAGGCGAGGACAAACAGAAATATGACTTAAATTCAAAACCTTTTAAGCACATTCCTCATTGTTCATTATCTATACACAATGAGGAATCATATCTAATGACCATGCAAAGGGTCTTTGGAAGCGCTGGAGGGCTGGTTCATTAGGAACTCGTAAGAAAAGTCGACCTGTAAGTCATATGGTATCTGACTTGCCAAGGCAAGCTAGAACAACAGAATTGTGTTGGCTGCTAAACCTTGCTCATGCAAAGGGTCTTTGGAAGCGCTGGAGGGCTGGTTCATTAAGAACTCGTAAGAAAAGTCGACCTGTAAGTCATATGGTGTCTGACTTGTCAAGGCAGGCTTCAACAACAGAATTGTGTTGGCTGCTAAACCTTGCTCATGAAGGTGAATGAAGAATGATAAATAGGAATCTGTCTGGATTTCTTTTGGTTTCTTCGCCTTGACAAAGGATAGCTATCTCTTCCCTGAAGCCTCATAATGTCTTCTGGTTTCCTCCAAAAGTCTAAACTGACTTTTAAACACCGAATCTTTTTCTCATTGTTAAAAGGAGAGAAAATCATGAGATGTACGTTCCGTGTTTTCCGTGATGGAGCGAAGACAGTCGACTTCTGTACTCCCTGAGACAGGGATGGATCCAGTAGCGGTACGAATTCTAGTCGTAGTTCCAATGCCAGAGAGAACCACATGCTATTTGGCCACTTGTGGGCCACTATTGCTGCTTTCCCTTTGAAGGATCTCAGC
Organism: Palaemon carinicauda; assembly: GCF_036898095.1. Taxonomy (NCBI): domain Eukaryota; kingdom Metazoa; phylum Arthropoda; class Malacostraca; order Decapoda; family Palaemonidae; genus Palaemon; species Palaemon carinicauda. The sequence goes on from NC_090748.1 coordinate 43,579,063, forward strand.
TTATTGAGGACCTTCAAAAGGAGGTTGTGGTAGGGAACAGATAGATACTGGACCATCTTTTCCAGTCCAAGGACATAGCGTCCACTGCCTCCGCTGATGGCTCCTCGTAAGGGGACACGTAACGATCTATTTTCTTGTTGTCTTTCATCGCAAAGAGGTCTATCTGCAGCTCTGGAACTTGACTCGAGATGAAGGAGAACGATCCTGCGTCAAGGGACCATTCTGACTCTATAGGTGTAAGCCTAAATAGAGTGTCCGCTCTCACATTGCAGAACCCTTGAATGTGAACTGCTGACAGGTGCCATTTCTTTCTTTCCACCAAACGAAATATGGCCAACGTCAATTGGATCTCTTCGCGCGTTTGATGCGTATTTTTTCCAGACTCCTGTTGCATCCTTAAGCTGTGCTCTTAGCATTGGATCTCTTATCAAAGGAAACTGTAGAGAGCCCAGCACTCTCTCCTGTTCGCATCTTGATATCCATTTGGATTTCAATAGTCTCTCGACAGATCCTGGAAAGTCGATGTGACTCCAAATTCCAGTGGATTCCCAACCACTGAATTTTTTGAGCTGGAGAAAGACGAGACTTTTTGATGTTGATCTTGAATCCCAGATGTTCCAGGAACTGGATCACTATCTTAGAAGCTTGCATGCATTCTGTCCTGGATGATGCCTACACCAGCCAGTCATCCAAGTAGGCTACTACTTGGACCCCCTTTAGGCGTAATTGATGGACGGCTGAGTTCGCAAGCTTCGTGAAAATCCTTGGGGTTATGTTTAGCCCGAAAGGCATGGCTCTGAAGGCGTAAAGTTTTCTATGTAACTTGAAGCCTAGGTAGGAGGAGAGGTGACGATTAATTGGAACGTGCCAATAAGCATCAGACAAGTCTATAGAGACAGTATATGCCCTTCTGGGCAGTAGGGTCCTTAAGTGCTGAAGTGTGAGCATTCTGAACTTGTAGTTCACTATGAACTTGTTGAGTGGCGACAAGTCTAGAATAAGTCTGAGTTTTTCTGAGTCCTTCTTTGGAACACAAAACAGCCTTCCTTGGAATTTTATGGACTTAACCTTCCGGATTACTTTTTTGTCTAAGAGTTCTCGGACATATTCTTCCAGAACGGGGGATGAGTGTTGGAAGAATTGAGGAAATTGAGGTGGAGGACTGCTCCAGCTCCAAACTAGACCATTTTTAATTAGGCTGTGGGTCCAGGGATCGAAGGTCTAGCGATCCCTCATTAGCTGTAGTCTCCCTCCTACTGGAAGTATCTTACTTCTGCTGTTGTGGATCTGAGGCCTTGCGTCCTTGACCACGTCCTCCGCTGTATCCCCTTCCTCTTGAAGGGCGTCTAGAAGAACCTCTGCTTTTCCTCTAGCTCTCGAATGAAAGGAAGAAGTCTGCCTTTCGAAGGCTGGGTTAAGAACTGGCGACTGTGTCGCCACTTATTGAGGTACCAGCTGGTACGTGGTTGGAGGTTGTGCCAATATCACAGGCACCGCGGTCACAGGAAGTTGTTGTTGTTGCTGTCGGTAGGGTTTAGCCGGTCGAGAGGATGGCCTAGGCCTTTTTGTCTTCCTCTTGGGTTGGAGACCCTCATCTGGAGAAGACTTTCTCTTGAGATCTAAGCCCCACATTTTGAGAAGGTTCCTATTCTCTGTAGCGGCATTGTCCACTACCTCTTTAACCATTTCATTGGAAAAGAGGTCTTTACCCCAAATACGAGAGGAGATCAGTTTCCTCGGGTCGTGCTTCACCACAGCCGAGGCGAACACGAACTCTCTACAGGCTCTCCTATCTTTAATAAAGCTATAGAGATCCTTCGTAACCGTGGCCAGATGGGTTTTGGCCACAACCATGAACATGTCCTGGATCTTGGGGTCACTTGCCATCGTTTCTAGTGTCGTTTGCAACGACATCGATGTCGCAAGTCTTTCCTTTGTCTCTTGCTCTCTACACAAGAGAACCTCCGACAGTTTTGGAAGTGCCTCACTGAACTGGCATTCAGCAATATCAGCTTCCAGCTTCCCGACTGAGAAGGTAAGGTGTACGTCCTTCCAGTCTTCTTGGTCCAAGGACAAGGTCAGAGATAACGCTTCGCACTTCTCCAAGGAGGGGCATGGTTTCCCTGCCTCCACCGCCTTTAAGGCTGCCTTATATCCCTTTTCCAAGAAGGGAAAGGCTCTGGTAGGAGAGGCCACAAAGGAGGGAAGTTTCTTACTCAAGGCGGGCACCTTTGAGTTAGTGAAGCCCCTCTCTTTCATCGAGCTCGCTAGTAACGTCTGAGCTTTACTATGGTAAAAAACTATGACCTCCTTCGGCTCCGTCTCCTCCTTTGAGGCTGGCTCCTTCCTAAGACGGACATAGCAGTCCGGATAAGAATCTTTGTTGGGCCAAAATTCCACTTCTTCCAGGGGAATTGCTCCCAACTTTTCTGAGATCATGATCTTCCCGGTTGTCATCGGCATGTGTTCGGTATACCTCCAAGGATTAGTATCCGAGCACAAAGGAAGATCCTTCACGCTGAGCCGCTTCTGGGGCCCACGTGATGCTGCAAGTCTACGTATCTCCAGTTTCATTGCAGCTTCCTTTTCATCATTCTTCCTTTGAATTTGTTGGATCATCTCAACAATGGAAGAAAGAGTCCTTCCCAGTTCATCTGGGATAGCAAATGATGTAGACGGAATAGGTTCTGGGTCCAGAACCAATGTAACCGACACTTCGTCGATTTCTTCCTCTTCTACTTGAGGAGCCTGGAACAGCTCCTCCTCTTGACCTTCTCCTAGAAGGTCCTTCTCAGTAGAATCCGACACCTCTGACATCCTATCGTCCAATTGGATGTCTTGAAGGGCGGCTGAGACTTCAGAATCTACCGGATTCTGGGCAATTGGTATCTCCACCTGAGGCTGGGGGATGACTGCATCAGCCGATGCTTTAGGGAAAAGGTAGGCCCTCATCTTCTCATTTGGAAGGTAGGGCCCTGAGGTGTTTTTCTGAAAACCCCTCACACAGGATCGTAACGTTTCCCTGGCAGCATCCCTTGACTCCGTTGACTTAGGGTCGTCAAAAGCCTCGGTAATCAGGTTAGAACAAACTGTACAAACGCGAGGGTCCCAATAGCGAGGATCACCTCTGGAGGCTGCGCATGCTGCGTGCCTCCTGCAATATTGATGTCCACAGGAGTTCTTACTGCACTTCGGATGGTCCTCCTGTAAAGAGAAGAAATATCCATGAGTATCAAGAGAAGGCTTTCACTTATATTGAGACATTTAGCTTATATAGAAAAGCTATAAAAGAAAGAAGGAAAGACACATACTTGTATTTCCTGTCCAGTCAATTGCTGAAACCTCTCGAGATCTTAAAACTAAGGTTAATTCTATTCTAGAATACCTTATGTAATATCCTAAACGGAAATTTAAGGTATAGTTCACACCTTGAGATAAAGTTTTAACATACGGGATAGAAAGAATAAAAAAAGAACTTACTTTCTATGTATTGTACGGTCTCAACAAAAGGCTATACAAGATAACATTAAGTATGATGAAGAACTTTTAGTGTTTTCACAAGCACTGTACAGCAGTTTCTGCTAATGCAGGGTGTACTACACTACGAATACAGCAACTACTGTACATCGCATGGTATTGTGCCGGCGTGCGCCTGCACGTGGCGGCCGGCAACTACCCCTATATAGTTCAAAGATATACTATCTTTAACTAATAGGCGGCAGCCCTCTGATTCGCGACTGTGTGCCGGCCGGCAATCATTGCCAGCCGACGGCTGAAAACACTAAGACCCGGCTGCCGGCTGCTAATCGTAGTGGCCAGCAGATTCGGGCTGTGTTTCCACTGCCGGCAGGCAAAGGTAATAAAACCTATGCCCGCCGACAGTAGCCAAGAACCAGATAACCTCTACCTACCCGGCTGTCGGCTGTTAAGCCGGCAGCCGTGTTAGGGGGGCAACACAATAGTCAGAGAAACAGTATGGATGTAAGGTTATAAGGCCGCATTGCCGTACGACCTTCCATACAGAAAGAGTGAACTTATGGAAGGGGAGAATGTAGCATTCAGGCTTCCAAAGGATCCATAGCCTACCGGGCTCTACCGGCAGACATGGAAGGGAGACCAAGGGAGGTCTGGTGTTCACTCTGCAAAGAAAAAAGGGTCTCTGCCGGCCGTCACGTAGTGCCAGCTGGCAGAGAGCTGAGCCTGTCCTCCATCCTAACCTATACTGGATACGGAAGTAGGACTGCAGCCAAAAGAAAATAAAAGAAAGAGAGGTGGGGAAGGGATAAGGGTTTTATAGACTTTGTTCTAACAGGAGACACACTCAGCCGTTAGGGAAGCTCATCCTAACCAAGAGTTGTCTATTAGGGAGGAAGACTGGAAATACTTGCTAACCTCCTCCCAACCAGAACAGAGTTAGGTGAAGTTATTTCGCCGGGCAACAGAGAAAACTCATTCCCCATCCGAGAAAAACAACACAGGACAGTCTGCTAGGCCACTAGAGGAAGGAATCATCCTTCCAACATGGACTAGGGAAGCAAAGCTTCTTGTGTCCGCCCCTAACCTAGCAAAGGAGACTCTTTATCTATGCTAGGAAGAAGTAGACCACCGACTAGAAACTCTGATGTTCTGCCCTAACCCAAAAAACCAGTCACTCTGGTTATCAGGTCAGGACAGACATATCCTAGAATAGTAATACCTGAATTATTATACAGATAGAACCACTAGGATTGAGCTGAAGGTTTACAGAGGGAGAGGGATTGAACTTACCCTCTGGAGGAGAAAAGAACAATCGGGGATGTGCGAAAGTATACTACTGTACCTAAAATACTAGAATAGGTAAGATGAGAATCGATTACCTAAATCACCGAAACTCTCTCGTATACAATCTTGGAAAAAACATTCAACAATATCTTACATGTATAAAATATTTGCCTATAGCTTCAATAATATAACATTCGGAAAAACTTATATCATGCATGAAAGTACTAGTGCCAGACGTCTAGGCTACGAAGCCTCACAAAGGGCAAGATCGGTACCTCGATCCGTGTCGAAATCACCGAGCTAAAACTGGCGGCATAATATAAGCATTCCTAGCGGAGCTAGATAGCTAAATTATTGAAGCGTAACAAACCGGGAACTTCGCTCCAGCTAACTAAATGACCCATAAGAGCGAGCGATAGCATCCAGGATGCCTCCGGTAGGCAACAGCTCTTGTTTACGTAAAATCACTTTTGATTTAATTCAAAACGACAAGAGCTTACATTTATATATATTAAAGATAATACTCAACTTCCTAGAGGCACAAGAGGCCGGAGAAGTCATCAAAATGTTGAATTAAATCCAAAATAACGAGAGAACACAAGGGAAAACACCGAGTAGCAGAGCTACACGAAAAGGAATAAAGAGGGCGCTACCGCCTTCATTAGATACACACTGGAAACGGAATAGGAGCGATGCCTTATGAGCGGCTCTCTTTTCATTCTCGTTTCAGATTCTTCTCACTATACCCCCTCGAAGCGTTAATACTGTTCGGGGCGAAGTTAGCTATGTGACGTGTCAAGAATACGTCCTCTGATATTATGCGATATCCCTGTGAGATTATTTAGTGATATTCACTACAGGAGTTAGAATCTGAATATATATTTTTTATCATTAGTGCTTCGTTTCCCATGCAGCATTATGTTTTCCATTTGTTACTTCCATTAAAAGTATATTTGAACTAAAAAAAAAAACCTGAAATATAATTTCAACGAAGTATGTTGATAGTTTAACTGGATTTAGACGCCCACCCGACAGAACTGAAAGATATTTCTATTTTCTTATCATTTTCTTTTTCAAGTCAAGGAAGATGGAAGTTTAGAAATATGAACTGAAAGTAGCCGTAGGAATAAAATCGAAATGTAAATGAAAACAAAAATACAGATTCAGTTCTATGGTCTTAATTATAGTCATAATACTTCATAGTCTACCAAGTAAAAGAATTAAAGTATTTTATTATCTCATTTCCTTTTATTAATGAAGTGCAGAAGAATTGTGACTTATCATGATGTTACCATTTTTTTCATCGATTATTCTAACTTTATATATGAACCGAAATATCCAAACATTGAATGAGTTCCTTGATTATAATTTATATTTACTCATGTATAATTTATCCTTATTGTAGCATTACTAAATAGTTAAGTCCCTTACACGATAAATATCCCGCAATGATTAATAGAAGTACTGTAAAGTATAAGGCCTTATTATGGAAGTTATTCTTAATTATGCATGTTACATCCCGTTATTAACCCTTCATCATCAGCTAATAGCTATTGTTGCTCAGAAAAAATAATTTTTTGTATGTCAATTATTGATAGGCAATTTATAATTAGGATAGTGTTTTTTTAGTTAAATATATAGCCAATGGTATAATGATAATGAGCAATTATTGCAAATTTAGAATCATTGTTGTTGTTTCCACACGTAAAAAAATTGGGTTACAAATAATAGAATACTCTAAAGGACAGCGGCATTCGAATCCTTATTAACTAAGGATAATCCATCTCTAAAAATATCTTATTTTCACCTATACTATGATCATTGGGAATAATTTTATTTGCAAAAACCATATATTGCAATATCATGGGAAAAAAAATAAATTTTTTTATTGAAAGAGTGCAATCTAAGAAACATTTTTTAGCTTATATAATAATATAATAGAAACAGAAGAGCAGATAAAACCAGAGATATTGGATGAAACTATAATGAGAAGACTGATTCTCTATTTCATTTTCAATGATCAATCCAGAATACAAAGAATGGTTAAAAATGCTTTGAAAATGTTCAGATGACAATGCACTCTATTCTATTTTAGTATATTGGATTCATACTCTGAATTGAAAATTATTGAAATAATAGATATAGATCCAAATTTATTCTATCTCAAAGATTGTAAGCTGAGAAGATAGAATGTTACATTAAACTATCCCAATATTCCATAAAATTTTTCCGGCTAATTTTTATAAGTAATTACTTGTACTAGAGAGCTACACTCTTCGGGTTTATTAGCATATTATTACGGGTGATTCATTTATGACTTAACATTTCTATCGACCCTAGCTGATGTTTTTATTGAATCATTATCCATAGAATGCAAGAACACTTTGGATTTTATATCCATCCTTTCTTTGGAATATCTTACTGAATAGACTTGAAAAGTATATATTGAGTCGGACAAAGCAAAGTCATCTTTCCAACTCGCCCGTCTCTTTATACCATTTTAGTTATTTTTATACATGAAAGTCATGGAATTACGGGGCAAATGATTGGGTTGGCTACTACATGGAGATTTTTTTTTCCCTTATAATCTTCACATCTGATGTAACGAGTGAATAAGGATCATTATGACTTACCGAATGGGTAAATGATCAACAACATAAAGGCATATTTAAACTACGGAAAACGAAAGCGACTCATATCGTTTTCAAAATGTAGACTAGAGAAACTGGGCAGTTTACTCCGACAAAATATTTAATGGGAAAATATAAACAACATACAAATCTGAATATACATCCTTTAAAAATTAGTATACTTCTTGCTATCAGTTACAAGATCTAGTAAATTTATAATGCATCAGAAACAGAGGGATACTTTCCTGATATGAGTATCGTACCTTTGAGGAATGCAGATCCTACATTTAATGCTAGAAGATCACCAAAACTAGGCTCCATGGGTCTGTCTACAATGCACCAACGAACCTTGTATTTTGCCTCAATGGTGACAGCAAATGACTCGCCAGATACATGACCACCATCATCAAGTCCTTCATGAAGAGGGCTCTTTCTCATTGCTCCTCCTGGAAGCCTACCCATGATGAAGTGGATCGTATATAAAACAACAGGCCTTGACACTTGGTATGGGGAGGAAGTGCATGACAAAACTAGCACAAAAAAATTAATATTTACTATGAATGAGTCATGTGCTATAATTAACAGCAAGACGAAATAGCCATTAAGGAAATAAAGTGGAAGAACATCTTTCCTATACAAGAAAACAGAGAGGTTAACTTCGTATTCTATTATCAAAACAACAAAATCAAGACTTTAATCATGAAGAATAATTTAGTCAGAAGAGGACTAATGTGTTCTACCAATACCAATGCCCGAGCCGATGATGTACCAGCAGCTACATTGGGACGACCACCATGAGGCTTTATAGATCCCTCGCCCGTTGCGTACATCAATGTGGTACGGAAAACTACAAGAGTTCTTTTTTTTTTTTTTTTTTTTTTTTTTTGCGAGAGCACATCAAGAAAATTGCTTAATTTATTGGTAGTCTCCACAACGGCACGAACTTTAAAATTCTTGAGGCCTTACTGATCCGGCAGCTGAAACCTATCCTCAACAAAATGTAGGAAATGTTTCTACTGCCTACCTCACATAGGAGTACCATCCCCTTCGCCCCAAGTATGAACAGCCATACCAATTATGACTACCCTGTCAATGACAGCACCAACGAGCGGAACACCAGCTTGCCTGGAATGGAGATGAGATACCTCTAACCAGGAATTTCACAAACGTGACACTTCCGTGTCTCGAGTACCTTGCTTATCACTCGCCTCAGAGCTGGCTACTACATTTGTCCTCAGGGCATTCCCAGCCAATGGCAATGAGACTTACCGGGATACATATAATAAGAGCCACAAAGCCTTAATTTTTCACATGAATTTCAAGTATGATAATGAGCAGATGTTCATTGCTGCTTGAAATACGTTGCAACTTGATCTCACCACTAAAAACGACGGACAGAGACCAATCGCTAAAACTTGGAATGCCCCTAGACATCGTATACGAAGTTATGTTCAAATTTACTCTTTTGATGTAAATGATTTACATCTTTACTAATGAATATATATGCTCTCTAATAATTAGAATACCACAGTTCATGGCAAATTTCAGTGCTATTGTGAAGAGAATTAGATCAATAGAAAAAGTGTCTTATAGAATTAACGCCACTGAAGACGCCATTATTATTATTATTATTATTATTATTATTATTATTATTATTATTATTATTATTATTATTATTATTATTATTATTATTATTATGTATTAACGTAATTTTTTCTTTATTTTACGTCAGCCTTTTTACTGCATTTTTGTTTTATGTAAAATTATTATAAAATTTAGTTTATAAGGTTTTAGTAGTAAATTTATTATTTTTATCTTTTTAAGTGCTGTTTTAACCTCCTCCCCACTCGTTTAAAGATTTATAAGTGTCTAGTTTACCGGTTGTTTCTTTTCTGTGTTTTTAGAGTCCTTGGTGAGAAGAGACACTTGTGTTTACCTGTGAGGAACTCGATTGCTAAAGGATACAGTTCGAGCTCGAGGTTACCAGGACCTACTTCAGCAGCTGGCTTTTTCGTGGATTGCAACACCAACATTCGAGGGGTTTTAGCACGTACATTTCGGCCAACTGCGGTGGCTTGTATTTCCTGTGTATTCTCTCTCTGGTCGGCAGCGCCGACGTTGCAATCCTGGCTTTCAGGATGGACCCAGGAGAGACACCACCATTGACGCATCCTCGCCATAGTCAGCTGCGGGAGCCTTGGAGCTCGTGGTGGCATATAGAGAGGCATTTGCCAGGTAGGAACTATTGAATACCTTTTTCATGGTTTTGGGGATCAATTTCCCTCCCTTTTGATGAGGAGTCCTGCGGTGCTGCACTCCCTACGGTAGCTGAGTGTTAGTGGTGTCGCTACCTTTGTTGGAGCAGGAGGTGATTTCTTCTAGCCTCAAAGAGTGTGAGAATATTTATATATTTTGTGTTTTGCTTAGTGTTTTAAGTTATTTGACTCTCTCTTGTTGAGAGTGTGGTGTTTCACATTGGGGAATTTTGTTGCTTGTCAATTGTGTGTTTAGTTTCTAAGTTATTTGACTTTCTCTCGTTGAGAGTGTGGTGTTTCCCATTGGGAAATTTTGTTGATTACCAATTGTGTTTTTAGTTATTAAGTTATTTGACTCTCTCTCATTGAGAGTGTGGTGTTTGCTTTTGGGGAATTTTGTTGATTACCAATTGTTAATTATTAGTTGTTAATAGTTAGTTATCAATTATTAATTCAAATTGTTAGGTAGTCACAAGGTTGACTGTTCTAATAACTGTTGTTAATAAATATTGTTAAGTTTTCCCAAGTCTTTTCGTTTCCACTGACAAATTTTTATGCCTGATACTTTTTTAATCACTTCCCTTTCTTATTATGCAATAAGAACTTGCACCACCGCCAGACAGGGGGTTATAACATATTTGGCAACCGTGACAGGATCGAGAGCTCAGGGTATCCGGTATTTTGGTCGGTGGAGCGACACTCTGGTGGACTTTTGAATACTTTTTTTTTTTTTTTTTTTTAGTATCGCCTTTCTCCCCTGAATTTTTCTTTGTTTTACGAAATAGAGGGATTTGTTTCTGATCCAGCTGAGTTTTTTCAAGTCAGTTAATTGTATTAAGGATATGCCCCTGCTAGGTAAGAAACAATAGGTTGAGTGTGCTAAGTGGTTGAGTGTTCTGCGGAAGACGATGGACACCAACCCAGAGATATTGGTATTAGTTAGGGATAAAATGAAACACGAGTTAGCTAAAGCTGAACATTTAGGGAGTGAGAGTGAGGTAATAGGTGATAGTGAGGAGAGTTTGAGTGAAGGTTTCGAAGAGGACAAAGTAAGTATGAGGGCTGGCCTAACTCTGTTTGAGGATCCTCCTGTCGTAGGTACCATTTACAAGGGTCCAGCAATTTTTCCCCAGGTCCGGGTAATGTGTCCTCTAATCCGTTTTTGGCCCCCCCTGATTCTGTACTCTTCAAATCTCAGGCCCCTGTTAATGTGTTAATGCATATAGAGTTGCAAAAAAATGAAGTTTGAGGAGAACGAGCGGGTAAGGCGTCATGAGTTGGAGATGGCGAAATTAAATATAGATATTGCTAGGTTGCAGTGGGCCAATTTGGTAAGTTTCCCTAAAAATACCTTCCAAGATAGGTTTAATATAGGTGCTGCACTAAAATTGGTGATGGTGTTTGACGAAAAGGATGTCCCAGAGTTCTTCAAGGCATTTGAGCGTATGGCCTCCCGATTGTCTTGGCCAGAAGCAATGTGGACTGTGTTAATACAGTGTAGATTAGTGGGCATGGCAATGCGGGTGTATAATGCCAGGGCACCAGCCGCCCGTTGAGATACTACCGCTAGAGAGTTAGGGGGTCCTTTGACTGGCCAGACAGTACCATATTGGATCCTTCTCTCTGGTTACGGTTCTTTCCCTTTGCCTACACAGACACCGAATAGTCTGGCCTATTCTTTACAGATATTCCTCTGTCCTCATACACCTGACAACACTGAGATTACTAAACAATTCTTCCTCACCCAAGGGGTTAACTACGGCAATGTAATTGTTCAGTGGCTACTTTCCTCTTGGTAAGGGTAGAAGAGACTCTTTAGCTATGGTAAGCAGCTCTTCTAGGAGAAGGACACTCCAAAATCAAACCATTGTTCTCTAGTCTTGGGTAGTGCTATAGCCTCTGTACCATGGCCTTCCACTGTCTTGGGTTAGAGTTCTCTTGCTTGAGGGTACACTCAGGCACGCTGTTGTATCTAGTTTCTCTTTCTCTTGTTTTGTTGAAGTTTTTATTGTTTATATAGGAAATATTTATTTAAATGTTGTTACTATTCTTAAAATATTTTATTTTTCCTTGCTTCCTTTCCTCACTGAGCTATTTTCCCTGTTGGGGCCCCTGGGCTTATAGCATCCTGCTTTTCCAACAAGGGTTGTAGCTTAGCATTTAATAATAATAATAAAAAAGGAGGGAGTATCTCGGGATTACCAGTAGGTAAAAGCCTTAATTTTCAAATATCACGACTAGGTCCCTGAGGACTACTGCCTCCGGTTTCGCAACTATATGAAACACCCTGCGCAGTCTTTCGTGGAGTTTGCGTGCGTCAAGGAGGAACAGTTTGTTGACTGGCTGAAAAGTCGTCAGGTTGTCACTTTCTCTGTGTTACTTGAACTGTTGCTTCTTGAGGAGTTTAAGAAGGCCTGTAGCAAGGAGAGAGAGTTCACCTGGAGGAGGTAAAAAGTGTGAAAATGAGTAACGCTGCTCAGTTAGAGGATGAATTTGTATTGACTCGCCGTTCAGGTAGCGGTAGTTTTAATTGGAAGACTTTAGTTAATCGAACATCTTGCTGCCCTAATAGTGGTAGAAAAAGGGAAACCTCCGCATCCACTCGCTATATACCTAAGAATGGTAATATTAATTCTAATTCTTTTTCAGGTGATAGGGATGTGGGTAGAGTCCAAGGAGGTCCCCCTCCCTCTAAAATTTCTGCTAATAGAGACTTCCCATGGGGAGGGATAACAGGTATAATAGATAAAGAAGCTCAGGCCGTAAAGGAAGCTGTTTTTAGTGCAACAAGCCCGTGCATTTCCAAAACCAGTGTAATTCTTTTAGGATGTACCTACAACGAAATAATCAAAGTCCTGTAGCCTTGGTTAATGATAAGTCAGAGGTTAGTAGCAGTAGTCCTGTAGACCGACCTGTAGTAGATAAGAGTAGTTTAGTAAATAGTGGTAAGCCTAATGTTCCTAGTCCCCATTCATGACTCAAGTACGACAAATATGAGCGGCCTGGAAAGTTGATTTTTTCCGGGTATTGATGGTATCCTGGGAAATGATATGCTGGACAGGGAAAAGCGGACAGGAGCTGTTCCTTATATTATCAGTAAATGTTAGTCCCATAGCTGTAATGACTCGGTCCTCAGCAAAAGCTGCTAATTTACTTGATGTGTAGAGCGATAATGACTTAATGTTAAGTAGTGTAGAGTTAGATGTTTTAAGGCCCGGGCCAGTAGAGAGTAGTTGTAATGAAGTAGATAATATGAAATTTGATTGGGACAGAGCTGCTTTTATTAAAGCTTAAAAAGATTAATTTAATTTTGATTTGGGCTACGTTCAGGATCTGACTAAACCTAGATTTAGAGTTGTAAAGGGCATATTATATAGGTTTAGTCATTCCGAATATGATAATTTGAATAAAACTGGTCGGGTGGAACAGATTGTGGTACCTTCTCAATTCAGAAATTCTGTTTTGGAGTTAGCTCAAACATTTTTTTTTTCAAGTCATTTTGTGTGTGTTAAAAACTTTTCATAGACTGGCTAGGTATTTTTTGGTGGCCTGGCATTAAATTGAGTGTGAAGCAGTTTATCAGAGAGTATGACACTTGTCAGGTTATGGGTAAACCAAATAAGGGGATCCCTAAAGCCCCGTTGCTTCCCATACCTGCTATAGTTGATCCATTTTCTGAGTTAGTAATTGATTTGGCAGGTCCCTTACCCAAAACTAAAGCAGGTAACGTATATTTACTTACTATCATGGATAGAGCCTCTCACTTTCCTGAAGCTATACCTATGAGGCGTATTACTTCTAAAGTTGTCTTTCAAAAATTAATGGATTTCTTTTCCAGGTATGGTCCCCCTCGTGTAATTCAGACTGACTGCGTGATGAATTTCACGAGTAAGGTATTTAGGGGTAAGTGTGCTAAACTGGCCATTCAGTATGTTACCAGTGTACTTTATCACCCGGAGAGTCAAGGAGTGGTGGAAAGTTTCCACCAAACCCCCAAGTCTGTCCTGAAAAAAACATTGTTATGATCATGGTAGTGACCGGGACAAAGCCCTCCCTTTTGCCCTCTTTGCTATCAGGAATCACCTTCACTCTTCCACTGTTGTAGCTGATTTCAAGTTGGAATTTGGGCACAAGGTTCGTGGACCATTGGAAATTGTTTTTGAAATGTTTAAATCCAACCAGAAGGAGGAAATAAATATTAAAAGGTTTGTGGAAAACTTGAAGGGAAGAATGGTTAGAACCTGGAAGTTTGCCGGGGAAAATTTGGAACGGTCCTAGTCAGTAATGAAGAACAACTTTGATAAAAAGGTATAAGTACGTTCATTTGAATCTGGGTAGTTGGTGTTTGTGCTAGGTATGGACCCGGACAGGTTTCTCGAACCAAGATATAAGAGCCCTTGGAAGGTTTTGAGGAAACTGTCAATGGTTAACTATCAAATTGAAGCTCCCGGATCAAGCCTTAAACGTAGAATATTTCATGTTAAACGTCTGAAACCTTATATTGGTAAGCAAGGTGATCCATTAGCGATAGTATCCAAACCTGTGTCTGTGGTATTGGATGTGCCTCCCAAGGACTCTGACGAGTTAGGGTGTCAGTTTCCTTCGGATGCATTCGGTGAAAATATGCAAAATTTGGAGATGTTAAAAAGTAGGCTAGATCATTTAGATGTTAACAAAGGGGAAGATGTACTTAATTTAATTTATTCCTTTTCAGATCTTTTACAGGATGCTCCAGGTACGATAAATATTTTAAGTCATGATGTTGATGTAGGTGATGCTTCCCCTGTGTAGCAGAGTCCTTACCGGTTAAACACAGTAAAATGGGATTTGGTCAGTGAGATAGAGGGTATGTTGAAACATAACTTTATTGTCTGGATCGGATTGCTTCGGCCAAATCTATTTCTAAGTTGGATCTTTTAAAGGGTTGTTGGCAGTTTCCTTTCTCCGACCGAGCTCATGAAATATCCGCCTTTGTCATTCTGTTTGGCCTATACGAGTGTAAGGTTATGCCTTTTGGAATGAAAAATGCAGCATGTACTTTTCAAAGGCTCATAAATAGGGTAATTTTTGGTTTGAAAGGAGTGGAAATCTATGTTGATGACTTGGTAGTATATAGTAATGACTTAGATACCCACATGTTAAGGTTACATAAGGTTTTTTAAGCCCTTAGGTCTGCTGGGTTAGTTGTTGATTTGGCTAAGAGTGAATTTGGTCAGACCAAGGCTTGTTATTTGGGTCACGAGGTTGGTTTAGGTCAGGTGGCTCCGAAACAAGCTAACCTCGAGGCAATTATAAATTTCAAAAGGCCTGGTAATGTTAGAGAGGTAAGAAGAGTGCTGGGCATGACGCAAATTTGTGCGTAATTACACTGATCTTGCTCAGCCTCTTACTAGTTTATTGGAAAAAGGAAAAAGGTCTGGTGTTCGGATGAGTGTAAAGAATCTTTTAATATACTTAAATCAGTATTAATTACTATCCCCATTTTGACTTCCCCAGATTTTCAGAAGCCTTTCATTATAGAAATAGATGCCAGTGACGTCAGCATTGGGGGTGTTCTTTTTCAGAGAAAGGAGGACGGTGTTCATTCTGTGTCTTACTATAGTAAAATGCTTCTGGCGGCGGAAAAACCATTACTCTACTATAAATAAGGAAGCTCTTTCTTTGGTCCATGCTTCTAACTATTTGAAGCCATAGGTCACAAATTTTTCTTTCCTGGTTGAGATTTGGACTGATCACAATCCTCTGGTTTTCATGGAGCGGATGAAGGGAGCAAACCAGAGGATTTTGTGCTCGGCTCTTTTTCTGCAGGAATTCAATTTGGTTAAAAAAACATGTTAAAGGTACTGACAACAAAATTCCTGATGCCCTTTCTAGAATTTAGTGTGCTTGCCTGATCTTTCTTATACGCTTCCTTACTCGTTTCTCCTTTGAGGTTGTAAATATTTTTTTTTAGCTTTGTAGATAAAGATTAGGAGGTTTCTTTGAGTGGTATACACTCTAGTGTTTTATAAAGGTTACCCTAAAATTCATTGTTGATTTTTCCCGATATACTAAGACTTTTGATTGTGTAATAACATATATGACTTTTTGGACTATAAAACCGGTGTATTGTAGGTTAAGGTGTATGTCTGTGGGCGTACATGTAAGTTTATTTAGGTTTAGTTAGGTAGGTTTGTTTCCATAGAATAGGAGTTTTTTAATTAAATACGGTAATATTGGATCTTTAAAAATAATGGTAAGCTATATAATGCTCTTTTTTTGTATCATTTATACGTACTGTTCTTACTTTACACGTGACTTTCCATTTGTATATAAAAAAAATTATAATTTTCCTGTTTTAATTTTTTTTCGGGGAGGCAGGTATTATGTATTAACGTAATTTTTCCTTTAATTTGCGTCAGCCTTGATACTGCATTTTTGTTTAATGTAATATTAGTATAAAATTTAGATTATAAGGCATTAGTTGTAAATTTTTCTTTTCTTTTGAAGTGCTTTTTTAACCTCCTCCCCTCTCGTTTAAAGATTTATAGGTGTCTAGTTAAACGCTTGTTTCTTTTGTGATTTTCGAGTCCTTGGTGAGAAGAGACACCTGGGTTTACCTGTGAGGAACTCAATTGCTAAAGGACACAGTTCGAGCTCGAGGTTACCAGAACCTACTTCAGCAGCTGGCCTTTCCGTGGATTGCAACACCAACGTTCGATGGCTTTTATCAAGTGCATTTCTGCCTCCTGCGGTGACTTATATTTCCTGTGTATTATATTATGCTGTCCGCAGCACCGACGTTGAAATCCCGGTTTTCAAGGTAGACCCAGGAGAGACACTACCGTCGACGCATCCTCCCCATATTCAGCTGCGGGAACCTTGGAGGTCGTGGTGGCATGTAGGGAGGCAGTTGCCAGGTAGGAAAAATTGGATACCTTTTTCATGGGTTTGGGGCTCCCTTTTCATGAGGAGCCCTGCGCTGCTGCACTCACTACCGTAGCTGAGTGTTAGTGGTGTCGCTACATTTGTTGGAGCAGGAGGTGATTTCTTCCAGCCTCAAGGAGTGTGAGAATATATATATATATATATATATATATATATATATATATATAGTTTTGCTTAGTTTTTTAAGTTATTTGACTCTCTCGTTGAGAGTGTGGTGTTTCCCGTTGGGAAGTTTGTTGATTACCAATAGTGTTTTAAGTTATTAAGTTATTTGGCTCTCTCTCTCATTGAGATTGTGGTTTTTCCCATTGGTGAGTTTTGTTGATTGCTGAATGTTAATTATTAGTTGTTAAGTGTTAGTTGTTAATGGTTAGTTGTTAATTATTAATTCAAATTGTTAGATAGTAACAAAGTTGACTGTTCTAAAAATTGCTGTTAATAAATATTGTTAGGTTTTCCCAAGTGTTTTCGTTTCCACTGGCCAATTTTTATGCCTGATATCTTATAATCGCTGACCTCTCTTATCGTGCAATAAGAAATTGCACCATGGCCCGACAAGGGTCATAACAATTATTATTATTATTATTATTATTATTATTATTATTATTATTATTATTATTATTATTATTATTATATAGCTAAGCTACAACCCTAGTTGGAAAAGCAAGATGCATAATCCCAATGTATCGAACTGCGAAAATATCCCAGCAAGTAAAGGAAATAAGGAAATAAATAAACTGAATGAAAAGTAATGAATAATTAATATAAAATATTCTAAGATTATCAACAACTTTAAAATAGATCTGTTGTTTATAAATTATAAAGAGTGGTCAGCCAGTTTTACATAAAAAAAAAATAAACATTCCCTGCAAATTTGAACTTCTGGAGTTTAACTGAATCAACTGCCTGATTAGGAAAATCATTCAACATTCTGGCCATGGCTGGAATAAAACTTTTAGTTTGATTGATTGATTAGGATTTATCTTGCAGCCTAACATCTAAAGTAATTGACGCCGAAAACTTCTAGAATAATGTGTAGCATTGAGCCTAATGATGGAGAAGGATATGACTGTTAGAATTAACTGCATACTTAGCATTTAATGCATGATAATACTGTCTGGGAAGACCTCAATGCAAAGTATGGTCATCATTATGAAAAATCTTATGCAACATGCGTAAAGAACCAAATGAATGATAGTTCCACAGATTAATATGTAGATAACAAATAAAAAAAATAAAAATAGTTGACCGCGCCTTTTCGTGTCCAACAAAGTAAGATGAAATTCAGCAGCTGAAGACCAGGCAGGGGAACAATACTCGAGACAGGGTAGAATGAAAAAATCTAAATACTTTCTCAGAATAAATTGATCACCGAAAATCTTGATAGACTTTCTCGATAAGCCGTGTTTTTGTGCAACTGAAAAAGACTCAGACCTAATGTGTTTCTCAAAAGTAATTTTGCTGTTGAGAATCGGACCTAATATTCAAAAGTCATACACAGTTAATGAAACATTATTAATTTTCGATAAGTCATTTTTTGGTGCAATGAATTATGATACAGAAATTACTACCAAGAATAGTACAGAGTTAAATATAAATTAGCAATGCTTATGATCCACTGTCCTCGACCTACTTGGAATTATAGCTAAATTTATATAAGGGTTAAAATTCATGCTCAATAATTCATGCCCAATATTAAGGGACTCAGGAACGCCATATCTACAATTAGAAGATGAAATGGAAGCTAATAGAACGAACTTATTTTCTTTTTTAAACTACATAGCATTACTACTGTTTACAATAGGAAAAGTAATGTGCCAAGAACACTTGTCTGAGGAACACCAGATATCACATTCTCTTATTAACTATGGTGCCCATCAAACAACTACATTTTGCCAGTTATTACTAAAAAAAATCAATTGATACTTGGAAAAGACTTACCTACTTCAAACTGTTTGAATATGAAAACAAGGGCCACGTGGTTACCACGGTCAAAGGTAGCACTGAAATTAATGCC
>NC_090748.1:43600152-43607652 GCF_036898095.1 Palaemon carinicauda
TACTGTTTTGTCTTTTTTTCCAAATCAGGTTTAATACTTCTTTTTTCTTTTCTATATTTGTTTCACTAAATAAAAATAATCCTACTATCTTCTTTAAGTCCTCGTTGTATGGTTGTTGTAGCTCAATTACTTCATTCCTTTCTTTTTTATATTCCTAGCAAAATAGCAAAAAATGTATCAAATCTTCCTCCTCGTTTTCACAAAAATTACAGTTTGTATTCCCCCCATTGTCTATTTACAATATTTAGTTTTAACGTATTAGTTCTTGCTCTAAAAAATATCACTGAAGCAAATTTATTGTTAAAATTAACTCTTCTTTAATTTCATTCTTCCACGTTCTTTATATTTCTAAGTTCACTTTACTTTCTATTTCTTCTTTCCACTTTTCAGTATCCCACTTTCTGGTTTCCGTTTTTATTTCTGACTTGTTCATTCTTCTTATCTGTCCTTTGTCTAAACTTAATTCTTCCAAATACTTTGCAGGTTGCTTCCACCATCTTCCTTCTTTTTCTTGAATATCCTGGATAATCATTTTTAGTATTTCCTTCTTTCCATTCAGGGTACGATTTAAGTACTGCAGCCTCCCATCCATCACCCTTGCTTTCATAGAAGATGCACCTATCTCCCCTCTTAGAGTAGTATTAGCTGTGCTTTTAGTGGCATCTAAAATCTTCCTGTATACCCCATTCTCTATTTTTTGTAGTTTCTCTATTTCAGTTTCTGTTAGATTTATAATACATGTTCCATACAAAATAGATGGTAAAACAATACTTTTCCAGAATGTTTTTCCTATCATTACCTTATTGCAACTTTTCTCTATAACTGAATATGTTAGATTAGCTAATTTTTGTGCCTTTTCTATCATTACCCTTTTCTGAGTTTTGAATATATTCCTATCATTATCTACCTTTATTCCTAAGTATGTTAAACTTTCTACTACTTTGATTCCCTCTATGTTATCTGGCTTTTCTTTCATATTGTGAATCACAATATTACTCTTTTCTTTATTAGTTTCCTACCCACATTTTTTACTAGTTTTTACTAAGATCTGGATGGTACGCTTTGCATTATGTATATCTTGTGCAAGTATTAGGGCATCATCTGCAAAAAATAATGATTCTATCTTTATTAATTGATTTCTGAAACCGTTTCCTTCCTCTTCTATTTTCTTCATGACAATATACGTTATCAGTTTAAAAAGTGAAGTTGATCCTGTGCAACCCTGTTTAATTCCACTCGCAACCTCCATTTATTGTTCTATACCTTCTCATAAGTCAATGCCTGTAGTATCTCCTTGATAAATATTTGCAATTGCACTTATGATTTTGGTGTTAATTTTATATTCTTTAAAAACTTCTATTAGTACCTCCCTTTTTACAGAGTCAAATGCTTTACTAAAGTCTATCGCGGTTACTATTAGGCGTTTCTTGTTACTATAGCTCTCTTCCAAACAATACTGTAATATAACGATATTGTCCTCTATCCTGCCTCCACCTGTAAATCCTGCTTGACATTCATTGTCTTCTTCATTAATTTTTATGTGGTCTTCTATTTCCTCTTTCACCATCATCATGAATATTTTATAAGAAATATTTAATAGAGCTATGGGTCTTAGGTCTTTTGCCATTGGCCTTCTTTTCTTTTCAACCATCTTTGTTCTTGACTTCTTCCACATATTTGGTTTTTCTTTTTCGTCCAACTCATTTTGATAACATTTCTGTATGGTTTCAAGACATATTTATATAGCTCAGGTTTTAGGCCATCTGGTCCTGCCGCTTTTTTTGCCTTTAATTTTCCCAGGCAATTCTTTACTTTTTCTATTGTGATTTTTGGATTTTTCATTGGTTTTATTTTCCCTTTTGTTACCATTACAAGGTCACAGTGTTCCCTAAGTATGTCCGGGATATCATATCCATCTATTCTTGTGATGTCTTCCTGATGCGCTATTTCATTTTCATATTCTATCTGTTTTTCTTCATTCCAAACTGAGTCTATTTTATTTTCATGCTCACAATATATAGTTCTCCAGTATTTGATTAATTCCTCTTTTGTTTTTTTCCTTATTTAGCTTGGTTCCTTGTTCTCCATAAAGTTGTATAACTTTGCCATGGGCTTTCTGTCTGTTCCATTTTTATTTCTTCTGTTATCTTTTTTTTCAAATATAGTTATTTCCTTCTTTATCATTTATTGCACTTCCCTCTTCTTTTGATCATATCTCTCTTCTAATACCTTTTAACTTCGATATTGGATTAATTTCTTTTCTTTATGTTTAAACCCTCCCTTGCCTTTATGACTTTTCTTATTTCATCGTTCATCCAGGGTTGCTCATATACCTTTTTCTTCATCAAGAACTTTCCTTTTATATACTCTTGCCAATTTTACTTCTGCAGCCTCTTTTATTATCAGATCCATTCCTTCTATTCTGTCTATTTGTCTATCACTTACAATTTCCTCTACTCTTGTTGTATATTCTCTTAAACTATTTTCATCTGTCCTAAAGTATTTTACTTCCTTCCATCTTCCTTTATTAAAAGTTTTATTCTGGTCACTCATGAATTCCAGTTCTATAGTGATCAGATTATGATCCGAGATGTCAAAGTTGAATTTTTCATCGTCTATATTCATTTCTCTAAAGTTTTTATACATTTGTTCGTTTACTAGTACGTAGTCTATTACACTTTTTTTTGCAATCTTTCCCATGTAAAAATCCCTTTACATCTTAAATCTCCATTCAATAGGACTAACCCATGGTCATTCATCCAATCGAGAATCATTTCCCCGTTCCTGTCTAATTTCTGGTAACCTAAAAATCCTACATGCTCATTAAAATCCCCTAATATCATCAATACCTCTTCTTCATTTAGATTTCTAATAATTCTTCAGTATATCCTGCTGAAAAATAATCCAACAATAATTTAAATGTATGATTATATGCATTACACTAAACATACATCAGGTCTTTACTTTTAGTTTCTATTTTTTCCAATTCTAGACTGTCACTATTTCTATAAAGTATCATCAAACCTCCTCCTTTTTTATCATTCATATTCCTTATATTTTCTACTTTTTCAACACCCTTACTCAAATTTAATCTATCTAGCTTTTAGTGTGTTTCTGTCAAGCAAAAAAGTTTATTTCTACTATTTAATTCCTTCTCAACTTCCATCAGTTTTTGTTTTGTTAAGCATTGTATGTTCAACAAATAAATCTTAAAGTTTTCTTTTATTTTGTGTTTATATTCTTCTTCTTTCCTTAAAGTTCTTGTGTGCCTTCCTCGTTCTGGCGAAAATTTTCCCCTCTGTGCAATCTTCCTTTCTTTATGAACCATCCATCTTCACCATTTTGTCTCTTTGTTTGGAATTCTTCCCTTAAGCGACTCATCGTTAGATCTGGCTCTATAAAGATTCTACTTTCTCTTGTTTCTGGACAATTTCTAAGGTTCTTAGCCTTTCCTATAATTGTCTACTTCTCTCTTTCACTTTTCATTTTTACTAGTAATGGCCTCGGTTTGTTTCTTAGATTTCTAACATTTTGGCTATCAGTTGGTCTATTGCCTATTTCCAACCTACCTAACCTCATTGTTTCCATTACTTCAACTCCAGTTACCCCTATATTATCTTTGAACAGTCGCTCACACCTATCCTTATCCTTTCTTTGTTTTTCCTCTGTGCTTCCTTCTATGCATTCCTCAACATTATATATTACCAGATTATTTGTCCTCTTTTCCTTTTCCATTATCTCTTTAACCTCTTCTCTAACTTCTTCCCTAATGTCTTCTATTGGCATATTAACTCGTCCTAACTTTGCCGAGCCTATTGAATCCTTTATATAAACTCTATTATTGCGTGTTCCAGTACCTGTAGCCTATCCATTAGCCTATCGTTAATCTCCTTCTTCTTTTTATATTCAACCTTCATATTCCTATATGATCCCCTACATTCTCGACAAAACCAAGTGAGACTTTTGTTATTCAGCAGTACTTTGTAATCTTCCCTGCCAATTTTTACACAACCATTGTGGAACCAAGACTAACAGTAGTCACAGGCAATTCCATACTGCTTCTTTGTTACCTCTTTGTCGCGCATGGCACAGTCAGCTGGTTCTCTTTCCATTTCTTCTTCTGCGGAGGTTTCTACATCCTCGTTCCTCACCATCTTCACTTTTGGCTTCGTTCCAGTCTTGCCTTTATTATCTATTTTCAATTAACTCAGGAGCTCACGTGCAACACGACTTTCACTTGACTTGACTTGTTTGCCCAATATATATATATATATATATATATATATATATATATATATATATATATATATATATATATATATATATATATATATATGTGTGTGTGTGTGTATGTGTGTGCGTATATGAAACTATGAAACTCGATAAAATAGAAAACAAAGTACTCGAAGACAATGAACATTAATCAATACATAACAATAACCAATTTGAATTCCAGTGAACCTAGAGGAAGAAGAAAATCTATAAATCATAAACTTTTATTCAAGACTTGAAAAAGATAATATTGAGAAGTTTCCTAAGCTAATTCTTAATTATATAAATATTTTGAATATGTTTTTGCAGAAATTTCAACCATTGATATTGCGGAGGATAAGTAATCATTTATATATATATATATATATATATATATATATATATATATATATATATATATATATATATATATATATATATATATATATATATATATATATATGTATATATATATATATATATATATATATATATATATATATATATGTACATGTATATATATATATATATATATATATATATATATATATATATATATATATATATATATATATATGTGTGTGTGTGTGTGTGTGCGTATATGAAACTATGAAACTCGATAAAATAGAAAACAAAGTACTCGAAGAGAATGAACATTAATCAATACATAACAATAACCAATTTGAATTCCAGTGAACCTAGAGGAAGAAGAAAATCTATAAATCATAAACTTTTATTCAAGATTTGACAAAGATAATATTGAGAAGTTTCCTAAGCTAATTCTTAATTATATAAATATTTTGAACATGTTTTTGCAGAAATTTCAACCATTGATATTGCGGAGGATAAGTAATACATATATACATATATATATATATATATATATATATATATATATATATATATATATATATATATATATATATATATATATATATATATATATATATATATATATATATATATATATATAAGCCTAACTACATTTAAGCACAGTCACTTGTTTCCCTACGTGAACTCCTTCCATTTTTTTTCACCAAGTAACTCTTGTGTATTTTAGGAAACCAAAATATCTCAGGTCTCCGATCTGTTTATTACAAGTTTTCATGTAGTCTTTGTTAACTTTACGTGCAAAGAATGCAACAAAACAATGGAGGTTATTTGAAAAAAAAAAAATATATTTTCACACACAATGCCACTTTTAATGTGCTTATTATGAACATGGTTTTCTTTTACTAATTTATTACATTTGGTTGTTCAAAACATGTTCTTTGATTTCATCATAAATTTGTATAAACAAGTTTCCCACCTGGACCCAAATATGCTACTATTTTCTCTGCTCCTTTGGGATGACCATGTTAGTACATACTGATTTATGATTACAATTAGGACGACCACAATATTATGTTGGCATTAAGCATTTTGCCATAAGAAAATATGATATTGTTACAATAATACTATGCATTTCAGGACAAAAATAGTGTTTTTCTTTAATATCTGTCATACTAATTATTTGATCAGAATGGTAATTTGACACAGCACCCTATTGACCTCCCCTTAATTTTGGATAGTTAAACACACCGGCAAATCTCGTTAATTAAGGCATTTACTTTTGTCATCATAAAGCCCAAGTCAAGTGAATCGGGTGAGTAGGTGAAGCAATTCGAATGCGTACACTCTACGGTCTCTTCCCCCTCCTTTCCTCCCACAGTTGAGACCCTCCTCCTATCCCTCCAGTAACCCCCTCTCCTAGTCTCTCCGGTGTCACTTACTATACCTTTTCTGTAACCTGTTATATTTATCAATAACTGATAGAATTCATATGTTGGATCCTTCTTATAATTCTTATTAACATTTCTTGATATTGTTGTATTTCATGAGGGTGTATAAGGAGTTTATAGCCTTTAGCCCATTTATCCAACTTGATGAACCTGCCCCCAGGGCTTCTTTTAACTTTGTTTACATTATGAAACACGCGTTTTCCAAAGGCAGGATTGATTGGCTTTATTCTCCTTGAAAGGCTTGGGGCGAATAAACAAAAGCTGTAGAATAAAAACATAATTACGCTGTGACACAAATGATTGTAGTATTTAAAACTATGATGAAAAACCTACAAACTACATAATTTGTTGGATTGATGTTTCACAATTACAATCACATACACACACACACTCGCACACACACTCACACACACACACACACACACACACACACACACACACACACATATATATATATATATATATATATATATATATATATATATATATATATATATATATATATATAATATACATATATATATATATATATATATATATATATATATATATATATATATATATATATATATATGTGTGTGTGTGTGTGTGTGTGTGTGTGTGCGTGTGTGTGTATGTATGAATATGGAGTAAATTATAGGGTAAATATTAAGATTTACTTAATCATTAATATGCTTGTGTTTCTTACGCCACATTGTGTTATTGTGTGTCTAACAAGCCTGAAGTTTCTCCTACCTGTTAAGACTAATCCTTAGTTTATATTTAGCTTATTCCTTTCTGAATGGAGACGTAATGCAGATACATTTCTGATTTTACTGGGGCAAATTAACATGCCTGTCATGAATATGATAGGGAAATCTCCTCAGTAAAACAAGCACTGAGACAACAAACTGCTTAGGCACAAACCATAGCAGATACCAAAATTATGATTGTTAATGGTAAAGTGAGCAAATACACCCTAAAAATTTTCGGTCAACTTATATAACACTTGATTACATTTACTTTACCTTTCAAAGTGGGTAAACCCCATCAATCCTGCCTCTGGTAAACGTGTTTCATTATTTTCACACAGTTGAATGAAGTCCTCAGGGCAGGTTCATCAAGTTGGATGAATACAACAATATCTTGAAATGTTAATAAGAATTATAACAAAGATCCAACATGTCAATTCTATCAATTATTAACAAATATAACAGGTTACAGAAAAGATAGAGTAAGCGACACCGGAGAAACTAGGAGAGCGGGTTACTGGAGGGATAGGAGGGGGGTCTAGACTGAGGAAGGAAAGGAGAGGGGAGGGACGTGGAAGTGTACGTGTTTGAATTGCTTCATCTACTTACCCAATTCACGTGACTTGGGCTTTATTATGACAGGAGTAAATGCCTTTGTTAACGAGATTTTCCGGTGCATTAGAGTATCAAAAATTAGGGGGAGGTATATTGAGTGCTGTGTTAAGGTACCATTCTGA
>NC_090748.1:43617652-43625152 GCF_036898095.1 Palaemon carinicauda
TTATATTTTCAAGTTATGTTGGTTACGTGGCTGCTCTCCTTCATTATCCAAGGTTTGGAGGTTTATACTTGGAGGAGTTTGCCTCAGTGTGTTTCTGAGCCTCCAACCTTGAAGGGCAGGACTATTGCTGTTTGAATTATACTTTTCTTCGCCTCATTACAGAGCCACGCTTTGAAGCCATATAATCATTGGTTATCCTTACTCTGCAGCAAGAATTATTATTCTACATACTTTGTACTGCCCTTGGTTCAGTAAAAGCCAAGGGGACCTCTCTGTCCCAAGGTAAAAATTTTGATTCCTATATTTGTGTGCCGGCCCGATGACCTGTAATCCTGGGCGGTCTTCATTATTGGAGCATTGAAAAAAAAAAAAAAAAGACTTTCAACACCATTGTCTAGGATCCTAGTTTCCTGCCTCCCGGAATAAGCCTCCAGCCGGGGGAGTTTATTGTCCTCATCGAGGAGACCCCTAGAAGCGTTTGAGGAGTTTGTTAGGGATATTTAGTTTGTATTTGTTAGGATGTTCTTAGTTTTCGTTGGCCTTCTCCTTTCTGGACCCTCTCTCCTTTTAGTACGTATGAGTTGATGACCTATCTTTAATTGTGTAATTGTTTTCTTTTACAGGGAGTGTAAGAGTGAGTGTGTATCATTTATTATTGTATTATTGTGGTTCAGGTGTTATTTCTGCCTAAATAATGTGTATTAAAATTAAGGAGATTTTTGTGGTATTTACTTTGTCCCCTTGAGTTGACTTTGCACTCGTTTTGATGTTTGGATACTATTCCAGCTTTTGTGGACTTAGTATAGTATTTTGGTGAATACAATATGATAAAAGTGTAGTGTATTGTGTAGTGGTCAAAACCAGCCATAACAAGTAACAACCGTGACAGGATCTTTCGTTCCTGAGTATTTACCGGGGTATGTGCAAAGTTAATTCTTGGGGTAATTTTTCAGGCAGTGTATTCTCACCTCCTCGGTGTTGTTTTATGTAAATTTAGTATTTTGTGAGAATAAGTGGTCATCATGGTTGTTAACGTATAAGAACTCCTTAGAGGAGGGGGTGGCAGGAGAGGTTGGCAGAGTTAAATAGGGAAGATTTGGAAATTGTAGCACAGCATTTTGAATTGAAATATGAAGTGTCCATAAGAAAGGGTGTATTGCTATTACAAATTTATGATTATTTTAAAACTGTAAAGACAGGTGGGGACCAAGAGGTGAAACGTGATAAAGTAGTGTCTGTAGAAATTTTGGATAGGCAAATTGCCCTAAGACAAATTGAATTTGAAATGGAAAAGTTTAAGGCAGGGGAATGAGAAAAGGAGAGGCAGCATGAGATTGCCATGAGAAACCCAGGTTCTTTTTTCCCCCGCCCATTCCCCAAGTAGGTTAGTAACGCCTGCTATTAATTTAGCGCAGCCTCTCAAATTTGTGCTTAAATTTGAGGAGAATAATGTAGCAGAATTTTTTGTATCATTTGAGAGGATTGCTGCAAGATTGGAGTGGCCCCAAGAGTATTGGACCACTCTTATACAAAGTAAATTGGTTGGAAGAGCTCAGAGGGTATATGTAACGCTGAAGGAGGATCTATCAGCAGATTATGAGAGTGTGAAGGCTATCGTCTTCAAGGTCTATGAGTAGTCCCTGAAGCCTATAGGCAACGCTTCCGGAACTTAGAAAAATGTAGGGAACAAACTGTTGTTGAATTTGCCAGGGCGAAAGAACAATATGCTAGTGATTGATTCAAGTCCAAGGAGGTGGTAGATTTTGAGAAATTGAAAGAGTTAATGTTGGTGGAGGAGTTTAAGAGGTGTGTCCCGGATAAAGTGAAGGTCCACCTCGAAGAGTTAAAACTCGAGACCGTTCAGGAGGTAGCCATCGCTAGTGACGAATATTGCTTGTCTCATAAGAGTGAGTTAGGGGGAGCAACAACAAATGTGAAATCTAGCTGGGTTAAGATGGGTAGGAATAATAATGCTAACCCGAATAATAATTCTAAGGTGTTTAGTAGATAAATTATAGAAGTAATAATCAGTGTAATGCTAATAATAATTTTTCTCCTAACAGAGGTAATAGATCAAATGTATATATATATATATATATATATATATATATATATATATATATATATATATATATATATATATATATATATATATATATATATATATATATATATATATATATATATATATATATATATATATATATATATATATACGCAATAAGAAGGGGCACGTAAAGAGTATGTGTTATGCGTTTAAAAGAGCGCAAGATACTAATAGTAGGCCAATAATGGGTGTGGAAAAGAGAGAGGGAGAAAATATGCTGACAGGGTCCGCTGACCAATGACTACCTGGTTGTTTTGACAGATATTTGTCCTTCGGTAGCGTCTCCTTCGCCAATTCGTCCGAGTACGTATTTCGCGTGATACTGCAGCAGCACAGTCTTTGATCCTAAGGGAGGCATTACCTTATAATTTTGTACCGGAAAGTGGGGAATTTGTGTTATTGGCTGGTTTTCCTGACTCTGTAAAGTCGTATGCTATTGAAAATTTTAATTTAATCTGCCCTTCCTTTGCAGGTAATTTGAAATTGGCCATAGTAGATAAATTCCCGGTTAAGGAGGTTGATGTTGTGATAGGGAATGATGTGGCAATGAAGAATAATACTTGTCCCATATTGATAAACCATGATAGTGAAGTAGCAGCAGTTACTCGTTCTAGTGCTAGAATTGTTGACGCTGCAGAGCCAACAATTGATGTAGATTTAAGTAGTTTAGATCGTAGTAATAGCCTAGCTGTAGATCTTGGAATGGTAACGGACAAGTTAAATTGGACTACTGAAGAGCTTATCAAGGCCCAGAAAAAAGGAGTTTCGGGAACTCCCTATCGAGTCAGGGGAGGGGTCTGATATGACTGGTCCCAAATTCAAGATAATTCATAATATTTTGTATAGGTTGAGTAGGCCTATGGAGGTGGATAATGTTGATCATGAAATTGTGAAACAGATAATGGTTCCCTTTGGTTACAGGAAGGAGTTAATGTCATTGGCTCACGAAAGTGGTCGGGCCGGCCATTTTGGAATTCATAAAACTTCCTGCAAATTGTTAGGGAATTATTATTGGCCAAAGTTGAAGGCAGATGTAAAGAAATTTGTCAATAGTTGTGATGTCTGTCTGAGGGTCGGTAAACCCAATCAGCGGATTCCAAAATCACCTCTATATCCTATTCCTGTAGTTTCCGAACCTTTCAAGAGGGTCATTATTGATGTGGTTGGACCATTACCGAGGACGCATAGTCGTTATGAGTTTATTTTGACAATAATGGATAGGATGTATCGATATCCCGAGGCAATACCACCACGTACCATAAAAAGCATAAATATTGTTGACTTACTAATTGACTTTTTTACCCGGGTTGGGAGGCCTAAAGTAATTCAATCAGATTGTGGATCTAATTTTGTGAGTAGGCATTTCAAAGATAAAATGGCAGAGTTCAATATAAAACATGTGACCTCTTCTCCATTTCACCCTGAAAGTCAGGGAGTTCTGGAGAGATTTCATCAAACCCTGAAGTCTATGATAAAGAAGTATTGTTTGAGCCATGGTTCTGAATGCGATAAGGAATTACCTTATTTGTTATTCGCTTTTCGTTCTGTCCCAAGTCAATCTTTGGGTTTTTCACCTTTCAACCTTGTGTTTGGTCATTGTGTTCGAGGGCCTCTTGATGTGGTTCGTGAGTCTTTGGAGGGAGACGTCCCTGAGGTTAATTTATTGGATTATGTGTCTAATCTAGGCGATAAATTAACCAAGGCTTGGAAATTTATGGGTGAAAATTTATTATGTAGTCAAAAAAGAATGAAGTACTTTTTTGATAGTAGGTCCAACGCACGCGACTTTGCAGTAGGCGATAAAGTGTTGGTTTTGTTACCCTTCCCAGGGAATCCATTGAAAGCTTCTTTTTCAGGTCTTTAGAAAATTTTGAAAAAAGAAAATGAAGTTAACTATTTAGTGGAGACACCCAAAAGAAGGAAACCTTTTTAACTGTGTCATGTAAATATGTTGAAGGCTTATATGGAACGGGAGAAAGTCATTCCCGTGGCAACCATAGGGAATACGGTAGATTCTGAGAACAATAACCCTTTTTCTTTTTCAGAGGGGGAGGTTATTGATGATAATTGTTTACATGGATGTAAATGGCGGTCGGATAATAGGAAGTCGTTGGAAAATTTTTCGGGAGTAATTTCACATTTAGGTAAGGAAGAAAAAAGTCTTTGAAAAAATTAGTATCCAATTATAAGGATTTATTTTTGGATGTACTGGGTAGGACCTCGGTCCTTGAACATGATGTAGATGTAGGTAGCGCCACTCCTGTGAAACGATCTCCTTACAGATTGAATCCCTTCAAAAATGAGGTTGTAGCGAAGGAAGTGGACTATATGTGAAAACATGGCTTAATTGAACCTAGTCAAAGTCCGTGGTCATCACCGGTTTTATTGGCAAATAAATCCGACGGTAATTTCAGGTTATGTTTTGATTACCGTAAGTTGAATGAGTTATCTAAATCTGATTGTTATCCATTACCTCGCATTGAGGATTTTATTGATTGAGTGGGTAAGGCCAAATACATTAGTAAATTCGATTTGTTGGAAGGTTATTGGCAAGTTCCTCTTTCAAAGCGGGCAAGGGCCCTGTCTGCTTTCATAACACCACAGGGACTGTTTCAATGTAAAGTTATGCCGTTTGGTATGAAGAACACGGCTGCCACCTTTCAGAGGTTAATGAATACTTTAGTCCATGGTCTAGAAGGACGTGTTGTGTATATTGATGATATTGTTATTTATAGTGATGATTAGGAAACCCATTTAAAACGTATTAGGGCACTATTTGAGGTGTTGAAAAAGGCAAGTTTGGTAATTAATTTCAAGAAAAGTGAATTCACAAAGGCGAAGGTGGTATATTTGGGTCATGAGGTTGGTAATGGTAAAGTTGCTCCTAAGTAGGACAATATCGAAAGTATTGAAAACATGGTGGTCCCTAAGTGTAGGAGGGATGTCAGACGATTCCTTGGTTTGAGTGGGTACTACCGATGGTTTGTTAGGAATTTTTTGGATATAGCTGATCCGTTGACAAATTTCTTGAGAAAGAAGGTAGCTTTTGTCTGGACGGATGAAACACAAAGGGCTTTTGATAATTTAAAAAGGGTATTAATTGATTTCCCTGTCTTAAGAGCTCCTGATTTTGACCTTCCTTTTTCTCTTGCCAATGATGCAAGTGACGTTGGTGTAGGAGCTGTATTGTTACAGAATGAAGAGCAGGGAGTTTCTCATCCTGTCGCATTCTTTTCAAAAGAATTGTCCTCTGCCCAACGTAGGTATTCCACTGTGGAGAAAGAGACTCTTGCTTTAATGTTTGCTATTAACCATTTTCCGGTTTATCTCTCCTCCTCAGATACACCTATTAAGGTCTTGACGTATCATAATCCCCTGACCTTCATCAGCAGATACAAGAATAAAAATCAACGATTGATGAGGTGGAGTCTCATGCTGCAAGAGTGGAATTTAGAATTTTCCCACATCCCAGGAAAAGATAATATTGTTGCCGATTTTCTCTCTCGCAGCGTTGAACAGTAGTTAATTGGCAGAGGGCTATACCGTTTTTGAAGGTAGTATCTGTATCGTTCTAATTATGGTGTGTGTGCTGTTGAAGTTGGCACGTAGTGAGTAGAAACAAATGTATATTTAAGATTTATTAATCATGGTTTCTTTACAGAGGACGATAAACGGATTTTGAACGAAGCGAAAAATCTATTTTTGGGTGAGATGGCCATGTCATCCTGATGGAAGTTCCTTAAAGTAGCTTCCCAAGGGATATATGTACTACAGTGATATTCCCAGAGAATTTTACCTTTAGGTATCCAGAATTCTAACTCCTGGCGCGAATATCCTTAAAATTTCTCCTAAGGATATCGCATAATATCAGTGGACGCATTCTTGACACGCCTCCATAGCAATCTGCACCCCAAACAGCGTTTTGGCTTCGAGGAGGCTGTGGCAAAATAAAAGGGAGCCGTCCAAAGGCTATCATCGCTCTCGTGATAATATTGGGAATACAACAGCGCCATTCCCACGATGGCAGACATTCCTTTTTATGTAGCATCTCGCTCGGTGGTATTCCCTGGTGATCTAACTTTTCGATCGTTTTACAGGATTATTATTATGATTTCTCCATCTTCTTCCGCCTCTGGAAAGTTGAGTATTGGGTCTTTACTATGAGTATATTTTAGCTCCTGTTTCACAATGAAATTAGAGTTTTTTATTGTGCCCAAGAGATAGGCCAGTTACTGGAAGTGCCATGGCGCCGCCATTCGTTAGGCATGTGTTATTTAGATAGCAGAACGACGTCCAGTTTTTAATAGCTTTATTTAATTATTTTAATTATTTAGCTATTTAGGCAGTTATTCTTGTAAAGTTTCGGTAATGTGCATAATTTTTGCTTCCCCTTTTTCTCTGTCGATCGTATAGTTAGAGTTTTGGTGATTTAGGTAACCGAGATCTAGTATAGCCTAGGTAACCTTACCTAGACGTTTTACTATACGTTCAGACTTTCCCCGGTTACCCTCATGTATTGTTTTCATTCAGTGGAGACTGATACCTCCTAGAATGTTATGAAACATTACACGTCTCTTCGGAGACTTAAGGGTAATCTCTTTCCCTCTGAGTGTAGCCTCAGGCTACAACCCTAATAGCCATGCCTTGAATTTTATTCAAACATGGCTAACTTAGGGTTTGTCCTGCCTCTTCCCTTAACCGTTGGTTGTGGTATACCATCAGGTTTTGGGATTTAGTCAGAATCTCAGAGAATCAAGTCTTATGTCGGCGACCTGCCGGCAAGGGGAATGGGTTGTAGGATCCCATCATTCCCCTGCCGGCTAGGTGGCCGGCAATGGAGGTTAGCCCTCATTAGCCGCACTTGAAGTTATGGTAGGATACCATCTTCTCCTTACGACTAAAAGACTAGTCCTATGCCACAGTACTCTGGGCTGAAGAGTAATTTTCTTTAGCCTTGGATACGTGGCACTGGAACTTTTTCTTTGTTGAGAGGAGGCGGCAGTGCCGCCTTCCCCTTAACTGTGTCGGCAATCTCTGAGATGGAGAACTGAGTCTCTCCTGTTCCCTGGGATTCTGCCGATACCGAAATAGGATTTCTTTTACAGGTGGTAGGACTGACAATTTTTGCCAGTTCCTTTCACACTCGTTACAGGACCCGGTTCCCTACCCCTCTGTCCACTTTTGATGGCTGAGCCATTGTCTTTCTTTAGGCCGGCATCTTGTAACCTTACCTTTGCCGGTAGGTTGCCGGAGCCAGCCAAACTCCCTCTCTAGCCATGTCTTTGGCTGACGGCAGAGCATACTACCGCCAACCACAACATCTGTCGGCAACTGTCGGCCTAGCCGGCAACTGCTGGCCCAGCCGGCAGCCAAGATGGCTGCCGGCGACCATG
>NC_090748.1:43632987-43635487 GCF_036898095.1 Palaemon carinicauda
AAGAAGCACTTGATATATAAAGCACAAGATGTCTCAAGAAACTAGTTGACAACCTTGAAATATATCAAGACCTGATCAAGTATCTTCGTACAGTAGCCCATAATGTAATGATGCAATAAAATGTCTGATTTCCTTTTTATATCAGTAATATTAATTTATGATAGATTTTAAATCATTTTTGTATTAGACATATATATGCAAAGATATGTAAATAAAATTTTTAAAAAATTTAAAACATTCATTAATTAACATTATTCTTATTCTCCTTTATGGTTACGTATAGTATGCTTTAGATTCGAAAAATATTAATTTAAGAAAAATTGCTTATTGGTATATTTTATAATATGATCAACTGGAAATTTAAAAAATTGCAAATTCAGACAATTTTTAACAAATATTTGATTTTCGGAATTTTTTTTTTCCAAACAATTGTCTTTCGAATAATTCTTTTTCGAAAAATTGTTCACACAACCTCTAAAAGTGGCTCATGCATTACAAAAACAAAACAGAAGTAATTGAAGGTGTACTTACCAAATGGGGTGGTGATGGCAGTCATGGGGATGTCTTCTGGGTTCATCGGCACCTGATGATACCCCTTTGGGAGGTTGAGCGTGGAAAAACTCTTCACTTTGTGCAAGTAGAGGTCATTTCATTGATTTTGGGATGGGGATAGTGATCCAGTACTGTCTGCATGTTCAAACGCCTGTAATACCAACATGGACAATGAGAAATGGTGATATTTGGCTAAGGCAATTTGGCAAAGGCCTATTTCTTCCTTTTGAAAAAAATTTCTTTGGTGGCTGCCAAATGTTCCAGTGCCAGATTGCTGAATCTGGCGAATGTTGGAGGGCCCATCATCTTGATATGGTGATGAATATCATGTTTGGTAGAAATTGTTGGCGTTTGCTGAAGTTCTGGAAAGAAAATTTCTGAGTAGGACGTGAGGAGGGGGTTATAGGCATCTGTGGGTACGCTGATGTGAAGTATGACGTCGAAGGGGGTGGGTTGAAAGAGTGTGGGCTAGTAAGAATCTGCGTTGACTAGCCGTCAGTGAGTGACATAAACTGAAAGGCTGCAATGGGAGAGGTATTCCGGGCCATGACAATGTGACTTTAGCAACGAGAAGCTTCCAGTAATATTTGACACTTGTAGGCAATGATGAGAGGTTTTCGTATCCTTATGAGGGTATCGTAGATCCGTTGGCTGCTACCAGGCCGACGTCAAAAGATTCAGACAGAGTATGTCGTGCCCTGGAGAATGACCTTGGAAGAAGAGAATGACAAGCAATCTCTCTACCAAAAATCACACACCCATATGTGCATCATGTGAAACGAAAAGATTACTGACAAGAGAAGCTACCACCATATGTGATAACCTACTTATATATTTTCAGGCCTCTGACAACCGTTCAAACATTTCTTCACAGCAGCCCCAATTCTGGTGGCGTGGTAGTAGCGTAATTGCTGCAGTTGGGCACCATTAAATGGATGTGTGGTCGTTGGTTGGGGCGTGAGTGAGTGGTTGGTAGTGGGAGGCTATGTCGCCGCTCTGACACGTCACAGAGGGGCCATTTGTGTCTTTCTGCTTTCACTTCTGCTTCGTTCGATGGTGAATAGTTCTCGTCTTCATCAGGAGTAGGGGCGTTGATTGAGGTCTTGAAGGTGGTAAAGTGGCTCTCCATAAGAGCGACGAATTTGGTCATCAGGTCCTTCATGGGCAATATATCAACACCAGGTATGACATATCATACAGGTTCCGGATAATCGTCATACCTGTAGGTCATGAAGTAGGTTCACCTTATGCAGAGTACTGTCTGCAGCAGGTTGCAAGCGAGCAATACTGGTTATTTACTTCAGGGCAGTAAGACATATTTTTGTCCCATAATGGTTGTTAATAGAGATGTAAACATTTGATTATATGGGTGGTTGGTGTTGGTGAGTACTGCTCTGAGAGGTTCTTTTTGATGGCGTACCGCCTATTTGGGTGTTCCTTTGCTAGCGAAGCCAATTGGAGACTTCCAGAGAAAGTGTCCTCCTGGATTGCTGCCAGACCATGACTTCTTTGCTGCTTGATGGAGTTACATCATTGGTGCAAAACTGGACTTTAACACACTGGAACAAGACGAATGCTTCTCTGGTGGCGAAGATTAGCAGATTTATTGAGGATGCATGTGACAGAGTCATGTTCGGTGGCCACCAACTTCAAACAGTATAGCGTAGCAGTGAGTGGCAAGTGGGACGAAGCAGACACCAATGTGCGAGCAAGCAGTTATGTTGTAACTGAGAGGTAAGGTGAATACAACAAAACTTTATAAAAAAAAAAAAAAAAAAAAAAAAAAAAACCTTGGTCTATTCATAGTCCAGGGAATAACAGGTGGTAACATGAAAAATAAAAACCGTTATAGTGTACGAGCATTTATTAAAGATGTGCGGGACACTTTATCAAAGAATCACATTCCGAGGATAAGATCCTCAGTACCAAATAGCTAATAAAAGCTTCA
>NC_090748.1:43640487-43657987 GCF_036898095.1 Palaemon carinicauda
CACAAATATAACCCTAACCACTCTTCCTTATTTCATCATTGATTTTTTTGGAGAGATAAAAGATCTTAAAATATAATATCCGGAATCCATTCACGGTAATAACCAGTCCAGAAAATAATATCAAAATTAAAACTGAAAACAGAAAAAGGAACAATAATATGAAAATTCCTGTTAGTGATAAGTTACCGAAAGATTTGTTGGCTTCTGCTCTTCCTGAGGAGCCAGGCATTCATCAAACGGAGCCGCATTAGACACGCTCATCTGAAACCCGTATGGAAATTGTTCGCATGTGAACATTTGTATGTATGAGAGAGAGAGAGAGAGAGAGAGAGAGAGAGAGAGAGAGAGAGAGGTTAGTTAAAGAGGATTCTTTTGTAAACTTTTGGAAAGTGTTTTAATAATAAAATCTATTATTCTTCCATTTGTGTATAATTATTTTCATCTGTGACACATATTACCTTAATACACTTAATCATTCATTCAGAACTAAATTTCAATATCAAAGTCACTTTCCCTCTGAAATGGTGAACTAAAAGGAAAGGTACTTAGAAATGATTCGATATATACTAGACATAAGACTAATGATTAGACTCTTCATATATACAGAATATATATATATATATATATGTATATATATATATTCATATATATATATATATATATATATAAATATATATATATATATATATATATTTATATATATATATATATATATATACATATATATAAACATATATATATATATATATATATACACACATACACACACACACATATATATATATAATGGGTTAATGGAATGGTGAAGACAGATTAATCGAAATCCAAAATATCGTGGGAGAGTGATATGGAAGATGTATTGGACATATCGAGCTATAGTTACAGGGAATTTAAAGGGATGGCGTATTATGAGCAGGACACTCCTTTGTATGTTTACGATGGATGAATGTGGCACTGAATATAATATTTATATTCTCTTGTACCATCTTTTCTTTGTTAATATCTCATATATATATATATATATATATATATTTATATATATATATATATATATATATATATATTTATATATATGTATATATAGATATATATTTATATATATGTATATATATATATGTATATAGATATATATATATATATATATATATCTATATACATATATATACGTATATATATATATATATATATACATATATATACGTATATATATATGTATATTTACTTATATATATATATATATATATATAGATAGATATTTATAAATATATGTATATATGTGTATATATATATATATATATACATATATATGTATGTATATAAACATATATATATATATATATATATGTGTGTGTGTGTGTGTAAACATACTTATATATATATATATATATATATGGTTATATACTTACTGTATATATAAAAACATATATATATATATATATATATATTTATATATATATATATATATATCTATATATATATATCTATATATATAAACATATATATATATATATATATATATTTCTATATATTTATATATATATATACATATATATATATATATATATATACATATATATATATATATATATGTAAATATACTTATATATATATATATATATATGTGGATATATACATAGGGTGCATATTTTATATATATATATATATATATATATAAATATATACTGTACTGTATATATATATATATATATATTGTACTATATATATGTGTAAGTATATATATATGTATATATATATATATATATATATATGTATATTTATACAAATATATATATATATATATATATATAATATCGATTTCTATTTTCGTAAATATCCAGCATTTTTAGAGCCTGTTTCACATAAATACTTGATATAGGGGAGTAATTGGAAATATATGATTGTTGTGAAAATGTTCTTGTAGGTGATATAATTTGGAGTAAAGAATTATATTTGAAAACGTAGTAAAAGAAAAAAAAATAGTATAATTGGCTAATGGAATGGTAAAGGCAGATGAATCAAAATCCAAGAGTGATATTGAAGATTTAATGGATACATCGAGCAATAACTAGCAGGGAATTTAAAGGGATGGCGTATTATATGCAGGGGACTCCTTTGTATGTTTACGATGGATGAAAGTAGCAGTGAATAGTCTATTTATTCCCTCTTATACCATTTTTGTTGTTAATATTTCATATATATATATATATATATAATATATATATATATATATAAAAATATATATATATATATATATATGTGTGTATATATATATATATATGCATGTGTGTATATGTTTATATATATATATATATATGCATGTGTGTATATGTATATATATATATATATATATACATGTTCATATATATATATATATATATATAATTGTTCATATATATATATATATATATATTGTTCATATATATATATATATATATATGTTCATATATATATATATATATATATTTATATAATACATATATATATATGTATATATATATATATATGTATATATATATATATTTATATATATATATATATATATATATATATTTTTAAATATTCATATATAATTTATATATATATATATATATATATATAATATAATATTTTTAAATATTCACATATACATTTATATATATATATATATATATATATTATATATATATATATATATATAATATTTTTGAATATTCACATATACATATATATATATATATATATATATATATATAAGAACTCTATTTTATGATATTCATTCATATAATTCTTCTCTTTTGTGTGCAGATCCATTAGTGGATATAAATTCAACCCATTTCGATCATCTGGTATACTTATCTTAATAATATCTATAGCTGAAGATCACATTAAGGGAACCAGGTCTCTTGCCGGATGGGGTATTGCTAATTTGCCTGTAGAAATCTGGTTCACCTACTTTTTTTCTAATTATTCCATGAATTTTCAATATTATTTATCTTATTTTTATGAATATTTAACGTTTTTTAAATGATTTGCTTGAATTCCCTAAGACTATTTCCAAACTATTGCTTTTCCTGCAAAAGAACATACTTTTTCCTAAACTAGTTTTCTCTCTTCATATCAATTATTGTGTAGCATTAGGTATTCCAAATTAATTTTCTTCAAAAACTCTATTCTTCAATTTCTTCATTGACATAATCTGATATAAAGTTTTTCCAATAGTCGTCATCACAACCTCGATAGCATCATCTTAATAAACAAATCTGTTCCCAGTCGAAACATTGTTTGATGTCGATGGTTGGGGCCAATAAGTTGAGGCATGATCATCGACAACTGTTTTTCTTCGCTAAATTATAATTGTTTCCCCAATATTTTACGTTCATTTTTGTCTACTCTCTGGTGTTAATTTTCCTTTGCATTTTACGCGAACAACATGAAAAACCTAAACAACAGAATGAAAATAAGTATTACCTAGAAACTTTCAACGACAATTTTGACACTAAACCAAGTGGAAGTTTATAGTAGTTTAACTACTTCTCAAGGTGCCAGCTGTTTCCACATCATTATTTAATTTTGTTATTTGACAATAGATGAAAAACATATCGTCGAAAACTATTGATTACGCTCGCAAATTCATGTAAAATTGGAACAACACTGAAAATGCAGACCTCCAATTATAGAATGGTGCAATATCAGTTGGGACATTGAAACACGCATAATTGAATAAATCTTTGCAAATACAATATTTTGAATAAAATATTTTACAGGTGGAAAACTCTATTAGGAGTTACAATTTTAATAAAAGAAAAAAAGAAAAGCCTCTTTGTTCCGTTTGTCGCCATAGCGCATATACTGTAGGAGCCTCCTTCCAGTCGATAGTTAAAAAAAAAAAAAAAAAAAAAAAAAAAAGGCACTGATATCTGGTGCATCTGCCATATGTTATTTTCTTGAAAAAAAAAAGGGCCCAAAGTTTTATATTCTAAACTTCTTTGTTATAATAGCTCTTATTTTATTAATATGGTAATAATAAAAAGTTAAGGTAGAAACTTATGTTCAATATATTGAGTCTGATTATTGGAAATGGAAGCTAAGACCATGTTCGAACAGATGCAGGTGCGTTAAGCTAACACTTGCCCTATTGTTAAGAGTGCATTCACCCTTCAAAGTTTGTATAATTGCTAATTAACACCAAAATACTGGAGCACGCGAAGATCACGCGTAGCGAAATATAGTCCGATTGCCAGAACGAAGGAGCAGTGAGATATTGTTTATTCTCGAGCGAAGCAAGCAAACAGCAGAGCAAAAACCAAATCATTATCTCAATTAAGTTATGAGGTATTTGTAATACGATGAACACACCCCTGCTACGAACAACGCCATAGAAAATGGGATGAGAACCCCTGGTTTTTAATTGCCTGGAAGAACTGGCAAACAAAAGTTCTTCTATTTTGACAGTGTTTCATTACTGTTAATCGGTTTTTATTACTATAACTTTGTTAATATGAAGATTTTTTTTTTTTTTTTTTTTTTGACATTGACTGGCCAAAACAAAGTTTGAGAAAGTTAATTTGTATATCCACATGATTAGACAAGTTCACTATGTTTTTAAGTCTTTTCGAACATAATTGATAACGACACCTAGCACACAGCCATAGGTTTCAGTTATGGTAATTGACCCACAATAACTCGAAAACTGGATTTCCGCCAGAAATCATTATCAGAAAAACAAAATTTCTACAAACTTTTTCTTACACGATATCTATAAATTTTCCTCCTATTTCTTGAAACCAGCTTGCTTTTCCTAGAATCAATTTATACCGTAGGAGCATCAGGTCTGTGTGATAAAAATATGCAAACTAGGTGTTAAGGTTAGGACTATTTCTGTCGACCCTTCGCTTGACTTTGACTTTGACCTTTTACCTAGGGGCCAGGACTTTCAAAATTTAATCACTTCCACGTCTCAACACAACCATTAATCCCTTGAAAGTTTCACAATTCTTTGAGTAAAATTGTGGCCCATATGATGTTCACAAGAAAACAAACAGATACACAGGCAATTAGCTGCAAAAACATAACCTTCTACAACTTCATTGGGGAGGTAATTAAGGACAACTAAAGGATACTATAATTTCATGATAATTTTTGCATAATGAATACTAGTATAAAAGGAGCCATTTTTAGCTATTTATACCTTAAATAATGTTAACACTTACATCTAGCATCAAAACACGTGAAGGTACCAAAAAGCGTTTAAATCAGAATATCCATGTTTACACCCCAACAACTCCCAACAAAAGCGAGGCATTATGGAGTAATACCTACACTATAGTAGAGTGAATAAGTCTGAAGTATCGGTCAACGCAATTTTGCAGTATTTTATAAAATGACTATGATGACGACGACAACTGCAGCGATGACAATAATATTTTATTCTTTTCAGAATAAAATAAAATTTTATTCTTTTCAGAATTTTCGTGAGAGTACATGAAACATTTTTAGAAACTCATGACTATGCTTGAGGATTTATTGATGGATAGAAATGACCATTGTGTTGTTTGGCCAATTAGTAGTAATGTTAATATCGATTTTCTGTCATTAACGCTCCACAGATATCACTTTAGTTATTTATGTGGATATAAATAAATAGGAAATTATGTTACTATTTGCAATGCCTTTTTCCCGATATCTGAAAGTAATCATGTTTTCAAAAGGTAATACGCCGAGAGGGAAAAATTTATTCGGAAAACGAATTCATATTCAAATCTCAGTTGTAGTGCTATTTTAGCTCACTGCTAATAACTCTAGAAATTGATGTCTGACAGTCGGACTTTAATTATAGTTGATGAGTGTAAGAACTCGTAGTAGTAATAACCCTCTACCAAATTATAAACCATGCCTGATATGTCACCTATATTGCTAGATATAATTTTTGCTTTAATCATATTTATATCTTTTTAAATTTATGCTCATGTTACCTATTGTCATACAATAACCTGATCAATGATATAAGTGGCAACAATCCATTAAAAGTTTGGAATAATTCCGTCCCTCGATAGATAACAAGCTCATCCTGTGGTCTCGAGATCTAATTTTCCTCCATTCCTGCATGTCAACATCTAATTTGAAAGGCAGCAGAATTTCTAAAGATATGGTTTATTCCGCTCTGATGTATTCCAATAACATTAAAATGAGACTGACATCCTTTAGCCTTGACAGTAAAATGGCGTATTAGTATCGCTAACGTGAATACTTATTGCATAAAATATCTGGAAAAGAAGAAAATCACCTGATATTTGGAGAAGGAGCGTTTTGACGTTATTTTCAGCTTTACCAATTAACTAAGTTACTTTCAAACTCTTTAATGAAGTTACCGATTTAACATTAAAACATTTTGATTTAAAATTTTCTTTTATCTGATATTACGTTTATTTTTGTTTGTATATTTTGTGAGCTTAATTATATATACAAATGAAAACAACATAATACACTGGCTTTTAAGTGTGAAAGTAAGAAAAGTGAAATTGTTCTTACCTAAAAATAAAAATCCTTGGTATTGTTTCTGTTATGCACATGCATATCAAATGCATACTATTGTTTCAACGTTTCAGAGCAGAGCAGTTTGAGGTTGAGGATTTGTTTTCTTTTTCACCTTTCTCTGCATCCTTTCCTACTTCTCTTCTATGTCGATGTTTCTGACAGCCTTCATCTATCTGGCTTTGTCGAACACATCGTTTCCTGACAAGTCTTTCTACGTCAGATCTGCTATAATCACATCCATCCACCTTAGCTTGGTTTTCCTCTTGCTTTCCCACCAAGCATATGCTCTTCCCTTCAGATGTTTCATACCTTCTAATTACATGGCCATACCACACCACTCTTCTTTCTTGGGCCTTCTTTGATAGTTTTATGACGTAAGTATTACTCTTATTTTTATTTTAATTTTTTATTACTACATAGATTCAATTAAGTATTTACACTTGTACAGTGTCCAAATTCTTCTATTGCACCTCTATACCAACAATGTATCTAGTCAGTACATCAAAGTTGTTTTAGGTACTCTCTCATACACTCTTCCTTTAACATATATGTTGATTCTGAGTTCACTAAGTCACCTGACATTTTAATATCTGTCTCCATTTTTTTATCCAGTTTGTACTCTGCTTGCTATTTTTACGTATGAATTTCCATCATAAGCTCTCAATGAACAAAGAATTTTTGGCTCAACCTTGCCCTTCCATAATAATC
Source organism: Palaemon carinicauda (assembly GCF_036898095.1). Classification (NCBI taxonomy): domain Eukaryota; kingdom Metazoa; phylum Arthropoda; class Malacostraca; order Decapoda; family Palaemonidae; genus Palaemon; species Palaemon carinicauda. The sequence goes on from NC_090748.1 coordinate 43,647,709, forward strand.
TCGGAGTTTTCATCTTCATTGAATCTTCGTATTCAGTCTTCTTTCATCCCTTGGCCTTCAGGTTCCTACATTTTTTTCAGTTTCCATTTCTCTACATAAAACATAATATATAATCGGGTGAAAAAGGTATATACTAAAAGAGGTACTATGATGTAAGCCAGCCTATAGTGGTAACCCTTTACTAGTCCAACACTGTTTGTAATCTGTATTTTTGCTCCTTCACACATATCTCGGACTAAAATTCACGTAATTCTCTGGAGTGCTATTTATTCGCATACATAACCAAACCTTTTAGCATAGGGCTTTTTCATATGCTTTTCAATGTATAAAAATATTGTGTAGTTATTTATGTTTTTCCATTATCTATCGGTCGCCAAACACCCCATCTGCTATTCATTTTACTGGTATGCAACCAAACTGTTGTTCTCCTATATGCATTTCTTGAATAATTGTATAATCCATCATTATTTCCCAAATTTTCATGATGCAGAACATCAGTCTTAATTCTAGTGTACGCAAACGGGAATGTCAAACTTCTTTTCATAGCTGTGCCCAATAAAGCCTTTTCTTTATTATTTGGGTATCTTCACCTGGCCGTATATTTTCTTAGTTAGATCACACATCACATCCATCCAAATGCTTAACCATTTTTTTTCATTCCTTAGTGTCTTCACTTCTTTCCTGAAAAGAGTTTGTTTCATATCTAAGTTATGGAATCCACATTCAAACCATTTTCTAGGAATATATTAATTTGAAAAGTGTTCTTTATATTTCTCGTACTATTATTTATCTTATTTCCGTTGCATTAAAACACATTATTTCCATCCTAAACCTGAAACCCATGGGTGAAGGTTTTGTAAACCTATGAATTCCTGTCTCAGTTGTTTCCAAACCTCTTACCTTTCTGTTGCAACTGCATTCGCCACTTGTTTCTTATTTCTGTTTTATTTCTTCACATCCTGTCGCTTTTCATACTAACATCAGATCTATTTTAATCCTCTGTAGCTACCACCCTCTATATATATATATATATATATATATGGATAAATATCAACACAACATCGTGTTCACATAGAAATAAATTTCTACGTCATACTTGGGATCGAACGCTAGCCTTTCATTAGAAGGGGCTAGCGTTCGATCCCAAGTATGAGGTAGAAATTTATATATATATATATATATATATATATATATATATATATATATATATATATATACATATATATATATATATATATATATATATATATATATATATATATATATATATATATATATATATATATATGAAACGACAGGATGCAGTGGCTAAAGATCTCTATTGGAGTGTCTGTACGAAACATCTAACACAGTGCGGCAATAAATGGCACAAACATCAACCTCAAGCTGTGATAGAAAATAATCAGGCTAAACTACTCTGGGGCTACAGTATAAGGATGGACAAGGTGATACAAGCACATCGATCAAACGTCACTTTATTCGAAAAGAAAGAAAAAAACAAAAGGTATAACTCACAAATGTTGCAGTATTGTTAGATTAAGAGTTGAAGATAAGGAGATAGATTAAATATAAAAGTTTCAAACTCTTACTTATTGAATATTGGAGACTATGGAATATACAAGTAGAAATGGTACCAATAAACACAGAAACAGTGAATAGGAGACTTGAGAAGGTAAGAGCTGATATAGTCCCAGGTCTTATGCCAGAGAGCATGCTACCTGAAACAGCACATATTGTGAGGAAAGTGATGGCTTCATAAGGAAGCTGTTTGTAAACCAGTATCCCACAGATTGAACCACCGGTCTCTATAAGCTGCGATTACAAATCATGATAATGATAGTAAACTGAAATTAACTGCTGATTTCCTTATGTGGATGTTTCCTAGAGGAAAGTGTACATGTCTCATATAAGTGTTATGGTAATTGCATAATAGAACACTAGGGTGAAGAAGACAATAACCACTAAAGAAAATATTGAATATGCAAAAATCCATCTCTCTCTCTCTCTCTCTCTCTCTCTCTCTCTCTCTCTCTCTCTCTCTCTCTCTCTCTCTCTCTCTCTCTCTCTCTTATATAAAACAATAAATACTAGTAATGTAGAAATTCTTTCCAGTTGTATATATGTTATTTGGCAGTTTTCCCCTACGATACGGGATTACCCAAGGGACGTATGGCGAGGACGTTCTATCTCGTTGGGAATCAATTCCCTTTACTCTCAGAAAAAAAAAAAAAATAATTTTATGTGTATACCTTCCAAGTAATAACATTCTATTCCATATAATATTCTTTATGATGTGAGTAGATGTTTTGTATTAACATATATCATTTTGTTTAAAAAAAGGATTCGAATACTACAACTTCGTATAATCAATTATTTAAGAATAACCTAACTCATGAAATGAGTTATGCACCTAAGATTCTTGCATAAATTTTTCATGAGATTAAACTGTCATTAAAACCAAAAACTCGTTATGAAGATATGAAATTATTATTATTTTCTTTTTTTTTATATGACTTCAACATCTGCTTGAAATAGCATATGTATTTTTGGGCTCTAGCCATGTCGTCGTGATGGAAGTTCCTTAAAGTAGCTTCCTAAGGGATGTATGTACTACAGTGATATTCCAAGAAAATTTTACCTTTAGGTATTCAGAATTCTAACTCCTGGCACGAATTTCCTTAAAATTTCTCCAAAGGATATCCCATAATATCAGCGGATACATTCTTGACACGCCTCCATAGCAATCTGCACCCCAAACAGCGTTTTGGCTTCGAGGAGGGTGTGGCAAAAGGGTGCCATCCAAAGGCTCTCCCCGATCTCGTAATACTATTGGGAATGCAACAGCGCCATTCCCACGACGGCGGACATTCCTTTTTTTGCAGCAATCTCGCTCGGTGATATTTCCTGGTGATCTAACTTTTCGATCGTTTTACAGGATTATTATTATGCTTTCTCCATCATCTTCCGCCTCGAGAAAGTTGAGTATCGGGTTTTTACTATGAGTATATTTTAGCTCCTCTTTCACAATGAAATTAGAGTATTTTATTGTGTTTAAGAGCTAGGCCAGTTACTGGAGGCGCCATGGCGCCGTCGTTCGTTAGGCATGTGTTATTCAGATAGCAGAAGGACTTCCAGTTTTTAATAGCTTTATTTGATTATTTTAATTAATTAGCTATTTAGGCAATTACTTTTGTAAAGTTTTGATAATGTGCATAATTTTTATTTCCCTTTTCTCTGTTGAACGTATAGTTAGAGTTTCGGTGATTTAGGTAACCAAGATCTCGTATAGTCTAGGTAACCTTACCTAGATGTTTTATTATACGTTCAGACTTTCCCCGGTTACCCTCGTGTTTTGTTTTCATTCAGTGGAGACTGATACCTCCTATAATGTTATGAAACATTACACATCTCTTCGGAGACTTAAGGGTAATCTCTTTCCCTCTGAGTGTAGCCTCAGGCTACAACCCTAATAGCCGTGCCTTGAATTTTATTCAGACATGGCTAACTTAGGGTTTGTCCTGCCTCTTCCCTTTACCGTTGGTTGTGGTATACCATCGGGTTTTGGGATTTAGTCAGAATCTCAGAGAATTAAGTCTTATGTCGGCGACCTGCCGGCAGGGCGAATGGGTTGTAGGATAACATCATTCCCCTGCCGGCTAGGTGGCCGGTAATGGAGGTTAGCCCTCATTAGCCGCACTTGAAGTTATGGTAGGATACCATATTCTCCTTGTGACTAAAAGATTAGTCCTATGCCACAGTACTCTGGGCTGAAGAGTAATTTTCTTTAGCCTAGGATACGTGGCACTGGAACTCTGTTTCTTCTTCGTTGAGAGGAGGCGGCAGTGCCGCCATCCCCTTAACTGTGTCGAGAATCTCTGTGTTGGATAACTGAGTCTCTCCTGTTCCCTGGGATTCTGCCGATACTGAAACAGAGTTTCTTTTACAGGTGGTAGGATTGACAATTTTTGCCAGTTCCTTTCACACTCGTTACAGGACCCTGTTCCCTACCCTGCTGTCCTCTTTTGATGGCTTAGCCATTGTCTTTCTTTAGGCTGGCATCTTGCAACCTTCCTTTGCTGGTAGGTTGCCGGAGCCAGCCAGACTCCCTCTCGAACCATGTCTTTGGCTGACGGCAGAGCATACTGCCGCCAACCACATCATCTGTCGGCAATTGTCGTCCTAGCTGGCAACTGCCGGCCCAGCCGGCAGCCAAGATGGCTGCCGGCGACCATGATGGCTTTGAGAGGGAAGTCCATTCTGTTCCCAAGGTTCTTCAGTCCTCCCTTGGACTGCTGCTACAGGTCCTGTTGCCGGGGTCCAGCCGGCCAGGCCGGCACAGATAGTGCTGACTCAGTTGGCAGCACGCCTACTGTACTGGTACAGCTGGACTTGCTGGCCGGCAGTGTATCGGCGGTACCTTGTCAGCAATAGTACTGTAGCTGCATGGAAGCCTGAATGGTACATTCTCCCCTTCTATTAGAACCTTCTCTCTGGAAAGAGGCAGTCAAATTATACTTTTACATCCTTAAGTAATGTATACATTCACAGTAAAAAGTAGCCTTTTTTCCATGCTATCTCTCTCTCTCTAGCTAGCATGCCGGGTATGCCGGCAAGATCTAGCTATGCCGGCTACATGCCGGCTGAACTACTGTATATTTCATACAAGTAGCCAGTATATCTGCATTATAGAATATACTGCAGATAGAAAACTACTATATAGTTTATACTAGTTATTTCCAATATATTTTGGATATCCAACACAGGCATTTGCTGAGCCCAATCCTATATTGAATGAATATGATTTCTTCAATATCCTAAGTAGAAATCAGTATTAGGATTACCCTACAATATTAAACACTTCAAGGCAGGAGTAATACACTACTAACCCTTAAAGGGTGGAGCCTTTTTCCTTGAGTCTCCCTGATCAGGAAACTCTATATTTTAATATAGTAGGAAGACTAAAGCAAATAGGCTGAGTGGGATATACAAATATATGTCTTTATTTTCCTAGTCCAGCTGGCTCCATGCTAGATGGACCATACTGTCATATGCTACTATGAAGGCGGCATAATGACTAGACTACAATACATGATGTACAGTAGCCAGTAAATTATAGACTTACTGCAATTAGAAAACTACAGTATCATGATACAGTAGTATTTTCTGACATACCTTGGGTACCCTTGTACGAGCATTCTGCTGGTACTGTTCATATATTGATTGAATAGTTTTCTTCTATATTCTGATCAAGAATCAGTCATCCTGATCCCACAGTATTAACATTATTATGTGACAGTGATTTGATACTTCTCTACCCCTAGGGGTAAGAGTCCTTCTACTTGGAGTTACTCTATAGAGAAATCTCCATTTAGTTAATACAGAGGGGAGGCAACAGCATTTGCTCACAGGGGTACACAAGTATGTATCTCCTACTATCCCTTTATAGCTTACTATCCTAAGCTACTCTATTGTAAAGGACATTTGCATGTTGATTGTCAAGGAGATAATCCATTGTATACTCATTTTGTTTTCCTTTCTTTACAGGAGGAACACCAGATACCTTGTGCTGCAGTCCTCTGCAAGGCCAAGAGTAAGTATTTTTACGGTCATAATACTTCCAGGTTTCATGCCCCCTGCAATAATATTTCCGGATCACTACATTATTGGAACCCACAGGCTTGCAATATATGTCGGACATTAATGTCCGAAGGTTTTGAAAATCCCAAGTCTACGGAGATTAGGGATAAAGCTCAATATAAATTACGCATCTGGGTGAGAGGCTTTCAAAAGATCCTTCCGGGACCTTTCCTACCTAATGATAGGATGCGTAAGGTACTATTTCCGGAAGCAAGTGAAGAAACAGTAGTGCCTCAGGAGCCAACTACATCCCCTGACGGCCAGAAAAACTTTGAGATTAAGGGCAAGAAGTGCCCCAGGGTAGAAGACGAAAATGTTGTGCCGGAATTTCCGCCGGCTATAGAGCCACCGATGTCAACATCTTCGTCTTCTACCCCTCTATTGGATAATGTGGTACAATTATGTATCCAGCTGAAGAATCAAATAGAGAGTTTTCGTAAACGAAACGTAAAGCAGGAAGTAAAACACAAAATAGAGCCTCGTAAAGTTTCTCTTGTCGCTTCCCAGGGGTCAGTCAAACGACCCTTGAATCAAGACCTACCAACATGCTCCATAACCAATCCCTGGAGGTTCGCGGAGCAGATACCGATTTCAAATGGCAATCTCTACATTTCAGAGAAAATAGATGCTGTTCATTTGGACAAAATTCAATTTTGGCAAAGCTTTGATGCTTTCCCTAATTGTTGGGTTCGACTTAAGTACGAACCAAAGTCTAGAAAAGGAGCGGAACCAAAGGAGGTCTTGATTCTTGACCATGATATGGAACAGACTATCCTTTCAGGTAGTCTGAGAAAGGCGGGTTATTCAGAGTCGAAGGTATTCTCACTGAATAACAGACACCCTTCCTTTCTTGCTCCTACTTCACTCTCATTCCCCTTTATGGGGAAGGCCTTTACTTCTGTTGCCAAAGCAGTAGAGGTAAGTAAGCCATGTCCCACAATCTATGAGTGCAAGCCTTTGTCACCAGCTTTTCCCGGATAGGAAAAGGATTGGAAGGAAGTCCATTTGAAATTTTCAGTAGGAAAATTAGACAAGGACATCACATGTCGACAATTCAAGGTATGTCTCCCTAAATTGTCTGTGTTGCTCTTGTATAATGAACATGAGTCAAAGGAGAGACTTGTGACATCCCTTTCTCTACAAAACTACATAGAGTTGTGTTCAACCTACTAAAGTACCCCAGACATGCTCATGGTCATACCCAAAAAGCATATGGCTATCTTGGTGAAGGACCTTTATGCCTTTATGAAGGCCAGGAGAGCATGTAGAGAGTTTGTGTTCGCTGACGCAACAGTGAAACACGAAACAAGGAAGCTAATATCTTCCAACATCTGGGGTAAAGACCTCTTCCCACACGAGGTCATTAAGGAAGTAATTAAGAACGCCACCATGGAGAACATAAGTCTTCTCCAAAAATGGGGCATCCCTTCAAAGAGAAAATCTTCCATGGTAGTTGGACCCCAACCTAAAAAGAAGATCGAAAATGCTGGAAATATCCGGGCTGCTCAACAACATCCCACTAGTCCAGTGACCACGGTGCTACAGGCAGATGGTCAAAAGTCTAAGCCTACTGACTACTCGAAGCATAAATACGCTCCGGCTAGGAGGAACTATCCCTCAGGATCGCAGGACCTTCAATCCTTCGGTCCAAAGCCTATTCAAGATGAGCCATTGATGGGAAACAGAAATGTCCCTACCATCATTTCCTTGCCACCTCCTACAGTTCAAAACCCTCCTGGAGAAGTATACCTGAGAGCTATAGAGCATACAGGTGGTAAGAAAACTATAGCTCATCGAGTTCCAGGAAAGGCTGTTTTGTGTTCAGGAGAAGTACTCAAGATATCAATGAGTCATTCTGAACTTGTCGCCACTCAACAAGTTCTTAAAAAACAGCAAGTTCTGAATGTTAATCCTTCTGAACATATAGACCTTGTTCCAATTAGGGGTGTTCGTAGTCTTGTCAGACCTGAAAGGTGTCCTTCGGAACCTTCCAGTCAACCACCCCCCTACATCCTATCTAGAATTCATGTTACAGAGAGTAACATTCATCCTAGGAAAGATACGTGTCGGACTCACAGTCCTAAGTATCTTCAAAGGATTGACAAACTTAGTCACGTCAAAGTCAAGCCCAGAAATAGTTCAGGTATTAATATACCTGATCAAGAGGCTGGAGTGGGCAGCACCCGAAGTGTCCGGCCAATGTGCATTCAAAGAGATGACCCAGTTCCTGGGACATCACGGATGCAAGATAGGCTTCTAGAAGTCTCGACATTCTCCCGCTCAGGGGTTTCGATGTTTAAAAAACCATCGAAGCCCTCAGTCACATCAACTCTCCTCTCCTTTGGAAATATAAAAGGAGCTCGTGAGGTGTGTCAAGAGACTCAGGTATTCAGTCAGAATACCAAAACGCCAACAGGAAAAACCGCTAAACTTTCCCCAGTTCGCTATAGTGACAGACCTGGTGCTAAGGGCACACCGGAAAGATGCATTAAGAGCTTGGAGAAAACAAGCATCAATCGCTTGAAGAGATAAAAAAGACTGAGATCGGTCCCTCTTCAATCGCTTCTCTAACAGAAATTAGAGCAAGAAAGTCCCAAAACTCTGCTGGTCCTTTCATGGGTGGGAAAGCCCCCTCCACACAGATCAGGCTCCCTACGACTGATCTGGGACACCGAAGTGATAATAAGACGTCACATTCGAACGTCTCATTCAGTCTTGGTGAAGTTACCCATCCCTCTCTTAAAGGGACAGCACCTACCAGCAGTTCATTTACAACTGATCCACGATGTGACGGTGGATACTCTATTTTGATACAAACCAATAGAATTGGAATGATCCATGGGCGCAGACATATTCCCACCCAGATGGGAATAAGTCCCGGAACTGCAATTCGACCTCTTCATCACGAGCGTCTTCAAGAAACTACCTCGCTATATAGCCCAATATGAGGATCCTCTAGGGGAGCTGATAGACTAGATGATGCTGGGCCTAGCTCTGACCCTAGGTACATATCCGAAGATTCAGAAATTAACTGCCTTCGTTTTATCACAGAGAACCCAAACCCTTCATTTCATGAATTTCTCGCTCTAGCGGTTAGAAAAAGATTTGGGATCTCAAAAGGCAATATAGAATTCTTAGAAGAATACAAGGCCAAGTCAACTAGAAGACAATATGAGTCTTGCTGGAAAAAGTGGGTTGCGTTTGTCAAAGCAAAAGGACCGAAAGAAATTTCAATGAACTTCTGTCTGTCCTTCTTTGTCCACCTTCATAGCCATGGTCTGGCGGCCATTACGATAAATACGTGCAAGTCAGCCTTGACTAGGCCTCTCCTATATGACTTTCAAGTGGATCTGGCGAATGAAATCTTTCCAAAGGCATGTGCTAGGCTTAAGCCCGCGGTATCACCAAATCCCATCACATGGTCTTTGAACAAGGTCTTACATTATGCCTCATCTGTGAACAATGAAGATTGTTCTCTTAAGGATCTAACCGAAAAGGTTATTTTTCTGTTTGCTATCTCCTCCGAGGCTAGAGTTAGTGAAATAGTGGCCCTATCCAGAGATGAGGGTCACATTCAGTTCACGGAAGTGGGAGAACTGAATCTATTTCCTGATCCATCCTTTCTCGCTAAAAACGAGCTACCCACTAAGAGGTGGGGTCCCTGGAGAATCTGCCCTCTGAAGGAAGATTTCTCTCTATGTCCTCTAGAGTGTCTAAAGGTCTATCTTCGTAGAACTTCAGACTTCAGTGGAGGACAGCTCTTTAAAGGAGAAACTTCTGGATCAAATTTATCCATAAAACAACTAAGGGCGAAGCTCACCTACTTTATTCGTAGAGCAGATCCGGACAGTACTCCCGCAGGTCATGATCCGAGAAAGATTGCTTCATGACTGAGCTTCTTTCAGTATATGGACTTTGTGCGCCTTTGTTCATACACTGGATGGAAATCATCCAGAATGTTTTACAAACACTATGCAAAACAAGTGCATGAACTGAAACACTTCGTAGTGGCGGCAGGTATTGTATTAAAACCTGCCCCCTAATTACTGTAGTAAACAGTTTTTGGTTTGGGACCTCATATGTCCTCGCACATGTAAGAGAATTATCCAGAGTGTTCTACATACACTATGCTAGACAAATCCATGTTCTGAAGCAATATGTAGTGGCGCCAGGTAGAACATCTAACCTGCCGTCTAATTCTACGATGAACAGCTAATTGACTGGGACTGTCAATTAAAGGGAGAAGAGGTCACCCTTCTTAGGTGTGACTTCTTTTAATTAAGTGTTACCATGATAACACTGGCTCTGTTCAAAATCCCAGGTGTGGAATTATACAGATAGCACTAGTGCCGGTGTACGAAGTACAGAGTGCAGATAGAAGTAACCAGTACAGGAATTATGAAGTGAAATTGTTTTATAATTTTCTTCAGTCTGAGAGTGGCACTCATCATTTCTTCCTTCAAGAAGGAAATATAGTCTCTGTACCTGTTACAGATATAATCCCATTGTCATACTACATTCGTTTAACTGAACATCTTTCAGTCATTTATTAGTAATAAATGTCTTTTAAAATGTAGTGCGTCCACCTTCGCCAGAAAATTGTATGTATACATGCCAGAATTCTTCAACTTGCCTCATATCC
>NC_090748.1:43662987-43690487 GCF_036898095.1 Palaemon carinicauda
TATATACATATATACTGTATATACATATATATATATATATATATATATATATATATATATATATATATATATATATATATATATATATATATACAAAGTACAACATGCTAAAATTGCAGTATTGATACTCAGGTCAAAAGAAAAGCCAGGAATGATTGGAGGGGATGTATAGACATTATAGCAGATGAGGCTTACAAATCTATGTATTCAGGGAGTGTCTATCGTGTAAAAATTGCTCATAGAACTATTAATAGAAATATCTAATAGGACTAAGAAGAAGAATTATATACCCATAAAAAAGAGATGGATCTGTCTTAACAAGAGAAGATGAAGAAAAACAATGTTGGATGCCACACATTAATGAGGTTTGTAATAAGGAATAAGAACTGAATAATCTGATTGATACACATGAAGCTCATAAATACCTTGATGTTCCCGTGAATGAATTCAGTGTGTTTGAATTCGAAACTATCATTCAAGAACTCAAGAGATGGTAAGCCCCTGGATACGATGGAATAATTGCCGAGATGATACTGGTTGAAAATTAAGTGACCTCCGCAATACCTACAAGATGATATTGTAGAATGTGACGTTAAGGGGCAAAACCTGATGAAATGTAGTTAGGTGTGTTGGTGAAAATGGCAATAAAAATTAGAACTTACTGATTGCAATTTTTGCAGAGTCATAAGAGCTAGGTCAATTGTTATGGAAACATATAGTATACCTATTTTAAAGAGACGTGAAAAAGATTGATAAAAAGGTGAGAAATAAAAAAACACGATTTCGAAAACGTAGAAGTTGCACTGACCAAATTTTCATTTTAAAACATGTTGTATAGTAATGCGTTGAGTGTAAATAAACCTTTTGATGGCATTTGTGGACTATGAATAAGCCTTTGGTAGCGTACACTGGCCAATTTTGTGGAGAGTCCTGCGTCATTATGGAATTCCTCTTAAATATAAAAATTTGATTAAATCTCCTCATGAGCATAGTAAGTGCAAAGTTAATGTCAATGGAGTACTATCAAATAAATTTCCAGTGAACAGCGGAGTACACCAAGGGAATGTGTTTTCACATATGCTAGTTATCATGCTCATAGATTTTGTAATGCATATAACAGTCGGAGATGGTGGAAAAGGATTGGACTGGATTGGTGATAGGAAATCAGCAGCCCTAGAGTGTGCTAATGATGCTGTCCTTATTAGCACAACAACACTGGATTTGCAATGCTTGTTTTCCATAATGCATGACATATCCCACGAGGTTGGGCTCATGATAAATAGAAGAAAGCGTAAGATGATGAAAACAGTATGTAATGGAAGATAAAATATCATTTGTAGGAGAAAGATTAAATGAGGCACGAGTATTTAAGTATTTAGGAACATTTACCTATGGTAGAAGGTCTTTAGAATTAGAATTTAGTGAATGATTTTAAAAATCAAATCAGACAATGGCTATGTTAAGTAAAATTTGGAAATCCAATCGCCTGACATTTCATATGAAAATCAGACAATACATCTGTTTATTGAGATCAGTGTTACTATATGGACACGACTCATGGTAGGACAATGAAAAATCTCCAATAAATTTAGTAGATTTGAGAACAAATTTCATAGAAGGATATAGGTAGTTAAATTGCGAGAGATTACTTAAGTGTCATATATGGATAGGATCATGCTAATCGATAAACAGAGATAGTTGAAGAAAGCTGCCCACTACTGAATCCATGTCTCGGTGTGCTTTTCTCATGAAATATAGTCACGGACCAAATTGTTAACATGCTTAGTAAGACCAGGCCTAATAAACTTCCTCATTAGCAACTCTGCAGTAGATAGGCAAGGGGGATGTGGAAGGCTATGAATAAAATCAGACACCAATAGGCGCATAGGAGCAGGTATCATTGGTCGTGATCTACGAGCACTTATGTCACAGAGAAGGATGTTGTTGGAGTTATTGAGGGAGATATCTTCCCTACGGAGGGATATGCTAAATTGCCTACATGCTTGGAACTTTGAATCTTTTTCTTGTGGTTATGCTAAGGCATTGTAATCCAATCATATGTGAATGGCAACAAATGTGTTTTTCGATTGGGCATCACCATCTATATTCATTTTCCCTGGGAAGTGTTGAAGAGTGCAATAGTATTCTGCAACGACGAACAGATGTCGGCGTTAACGGCCAGACTAAGCGTTGGACTGTCGAATCATATGAATGACGAAAGGCATATCTTCTAAGAAGTGGCCAAAGTGACAAAAACCCTAATGCACCACAAACACTTCATATTCGAAGTTAGAGTAGCCTCATTCCACCTCGGAAAGTTTTCTACTGAAGAAGGCCAATAGGCGGGGCAAGCCATTGACCACCTACTCAAGTACTGCACAAATAGCAACGTCGCTAGCATTGGTGAAGAGAAGGAAAAGGATATGCGGCATGGGAAAAGGGAGTGCAGTCATGGTTGATAGGTTTTTTTTCTTTTATTTGCAGAAGACCGCTTTTTGAAGGGGATCCCACTTCAGATCTTTTGGCTTGCCCCTGAGGAAGGAGTAGAGGGTGAGCAAGAGTGGCAGCGATAGCTGGTAGGAAACGGTGATAGACTGTGATAATGCTCATAAATTCTTGCAGTGTTTAGATGGTGGAGGGCTTCTGGAAGCTCTGAACGGCTGCTACCTTCTCAGGGAGGGGATAGACTCTTCCAGGAATGATGTGGTGCCCAGAGAACAATACTTCATTGGCAGTTCTGTTGTGGGCGATCAAGCACGGCGTGTAGTTGACAGGGGTGTTCCTCTTTGGATGAAGAGAACAAAAGTATGTCCTCCAAGAAACCAATGCAAAAGTGAAGATCCCATAAGATGCCATCCATAAAGCACTGAAAAATTGCCAAGCATTAAAAAGGCCAACATAGGACTATTTGAAGGTGTATATAGAAAGGGCTTGGTGATGGCAGTCTTTGGATGTCTTCTGGATTCCTCAACCCCTGATAATACCATTTCAGGAGGTATAGCGTGGAAATAGCCTTTGCCTTTTACAAGTAGGAGGTCACGTCGGCGATTTCTCGGAGGGGATAAAAATCAGGTTTTGTCTGCATGTTTGGACACCTGGGATCTAAACATGGGCGATTGGAGCCTTCCCTCTTCAGGACGGCGTCTAAGGGTGAGGACCATGGGCTTGAGCCCTTTTGGCAATGGCACATCTCTTCTATTCAGCGAACATTTATTTGGAGGCTGCCAAACGATTTAGTGCCAGACACCTGAATATGCCGAACACTGGGGGCCCGTCATCTTGATATGGTGATATATACTGTTTGGCGGAAACCGAGGGTTTCTGGTGAAGTTCCAGACAGACTACTTTAGGATGTGATGTGATGAGGTGGTCGTAGGCATCCGTGGGTGTGCTGATGAGAGGAGGGTGGTTGTAGGGGTCATCATCAAATGGGCCGTTAAGTTATAACTGAGAGACAACGTGAATGGAAATGATTTCATTTCAATAGATATCAAGAGACTCCAAGCAAGAGCGTCACATAACTAAAACGGACGCGTGACAGTGATTTCAAGCTATTATCAGAGAGGGGGCGAGTGATAAACACACACAAAAAAGGAAAAGAATACCTTAACATTGTTTTAGCAATTATTTTCAAACACGTGCGGTACAGTCATATTGATAAATTCATCAGTATAATACAAAAATAGAAGGTTGTTTATTACTTTTATATTTTGTATCAGGTAAATCCTATTTCTTTCTATTTATCATGAAATAAAAAAAATAATATGTTACATAACTTGTGCTTAAACTTTTCAGCATAATACAAAAACGGAAAAGTTACTGTGATATCCAAGTCCTATTTTACTGAATTGATAACGTAAAAGTATGAAAAAAAAAACACCTGTGATAAAAGGGACAGGAAAAGTTACTTCAGAAAAAGGGCCCATTTATTTACATATTCTAGTGACTTTGAGACCATCAAAACAATTTCCAAAATATCATATATACAAATATCCTCGTACAAAAATTATGAAAAAAAAAAATGATCACTGTTCTCAGCATTGATACCATAGTTTAGGGTGGACAACCTATATATATATATATATATATATATATATATATATATATATATATATATATATATATATATATATATACATATATATATATATATATATGTATATATATATATATATATATATATATATATATATATATATATATATATACATATGTGTGTATATATATGTATATATATATATATATATATATATATGTATATATATATATATATATATACATATATATATATATATATATATATATATGTATATATATATATATATATATATATATATGTATATATATATATGTATATATATATATATATATATATATATATATATATATATATATATATATATATATATATATATATATATATACATATATCATACTATATCTAAATAGTCACTTCTACCACTTGCCAAGAGGATTGTAGCCAATGAACAGTTACAGTGCTGTAGTTAACCCCTTGGGGGAAGAAGAATTCTTTGGTATTCTCAGTGTTGTCACGTGTATGAGGACAGAAGAGAGTCTGTAAAGAATAGGCCAGACTATTTTGGGTATGTATAGACAAAGCGAAAGTGAACCTTAACCAGAGAGAAGGATCCAATGTATTACTGTCTGGCCAGTCAAAGGTATATATACTTTTTAGTAGACAGGTTCTCGGAAGATTTTTGAGACTGAAAAACAGTAAACATAATTTTTTTAAGATGGGACCGAGAAAAAACACTTTTGTAGAAAAAAAAGTAATAATAATAATAATAATAATAATAATAATAATAATAATAATAATAATAATAATAATAATAGTAAATTTTTATCTAACATTGGACCTGATGTTAGCCATCATAATATAACGTACATATGAAAGTGCAAGGCAAATACAAATCGTTTCCTATCTTAGTAAATGATATCAGTTCATTTGAAATTAAGTAAAAACATTTTATCGCTCAGTTAGAAAAAAAACAAGATTTGAGCTAGTTTCCAAATATAAAGGAAAAAAATAATTTGCAGAACATTATGCAAACTATAAAAGATACATTAAAAAAATCATATTACTAAAAGAGATATTTGATAGTGGTCTTAGTGGATTTTCTGAAGAAGAAGAAGAAGAAGACTACATATTTGAATTTATAAATCCATCTCCTTTTTTTGAAGAAAACATTATGAACTTGCGTAGTGATATTAAGATAGATTTGACTGATGTATAAAATCATTCACATCGATGTAAATATAGTATTGATATATCATTATAGTTATGCCGGTGTATTTTTTATCCTTTTTCTTTCATACCGAAGTGACTTATCATATGATTTTTTTTTTGACGAGAGCTATAAAGCCATGGTGTTAAACTTCAAGAAATTCCAAACTCTAAATTTGTGAAAATGAATAACAAGAAAAATAAGTGAATTTCATAGTGGTGTAATATTGCAAGCAAAGAAGGTACCAAGAGTAGAAGGAAAAAAGTTTGAAGGAGTAAATGGATGATTTGTAACTTTCTGGCATCACAACATCAATGATCCATTGGATTCTGCTTAATAAATAATCAAAATCTTCAGATAGAAAAAAAATATTTGGATATGTAAACAATGAAACAGTTACAATTCGATATATAATTGAAAAAAAAAATTGTCAGCTTTTTAAAGCTATCACCATAATGTAGACTTATTGGTCAACTATTGTCTATAAAGATTTCCTTTATTTAGTTGCAAGTTTATAATATGTACGTTTTAATGTGAACCAGTTATAGGGTAATGTAATTAAAGTAAAAGAGAAATGACACATGTCGTACCTGCTTTGTCTTTCATCTCGAGTGACAGCTTGATTAAATGTGTACTATTATTACGCACACAAACACACACACATACATACATATAATATATATATATATATATATATATATATATATATATATATATATATATATATATATATATATATATATATGTATATATATATATATATGTGTGTGTGTGTGTGTGTGTGTGTATAATATCATAGTGGCGCCCACGAATCGAAGGCAACCTCTTTTCGGGAAATCGGAGCTCCAGATAATTATTACGTTAACAGGAAACCTGCATTTACGTTTCTCAATTTATTATTTAATACTAACACGTGTTTTCAATCACTTTATTCCCTTTCTTTCATGACTTATTCAAATATATAATAGTTAAGTGATTACACATTATATAAATATTCTCTCAAAAGACTATTTCTAAGACAAATATTTTTAGATATTCCGAAATTTATTAAAAAATAGACAAATGAAATTGACTTTGAAAGGAAACATATTTATTATCAATTTCGAAATACTTTGATAACTTGCCTGAAAGATTAAAAAAAAAAAAAAAATCCACGACAGATCTCACAGGGTTTCTCCATCATGGACAAAGCAGCATGCTATCGAATTGTAGGTAAGCAGGTTTTGATTCTATGAAGGATGGAGCCTGCATTCGACATTAGGCTTAATATGCAAAGTCCACATGAAAACCGTTCACATCTCTTGTGATACCTCGATTGTTAAGTCAGTATCATCTTTTCCTTAAACAAAATATTTATAATTGTCGTGTATCACTAGCATTCTTGCTCGTTATAACATGATCGATATTGGTATCACCACCGATATCTACAAGGCATTTTTCTCGAATCTTACATTTCGTATACAAATTTGTTGTAATTGTGATGTTATATACCATATTTTAAATTTTTTCTTCTATTTTGTTAAAAGTCTCGAACTTGATTGTCCATATACCTCTTTTCTCTATATATTAAGCTTATTTTTACTAGATGTTAGTGTTTTACTTCGATTTTAATCATAAAAAGGGCTATCAGTACTGATAGTCCGTTCATGAAAGTTAAAGGTTTATCCAACATCAATGCAAAACGAAGGCATTAAGATAATTAAAAAAAGGGGAAGAGAGGAGTTGTTGAGCTGAACGAGAGAGAGAGAGAGAGAGAGAGAGAGAGAGAGAGAGAGAGAGAGAGAGAGAGAGAGAGAGAGAGAGAGAGAGAGTGAGAGAGAGAGAGAGGGAGAGAGAGAGACACTTGAAAAGGTAAATTCTGCTGTGCGATTGGAATAGTGAAAGGAAGAATGTGATATCCAATTAGTTTGTTATCAAATGATTATCAATGTTTATCTTTGGTTTTATATATCAGAAAAAAATTAATATATTCTGCGACCATAAAAAGTACTTAGTAAGATTTAAAGACAAATCAACCAACAATAAAGCCTTATTCAAGAAAAAAAATCACGATTTTCGAAGTACTTTGCTAGAAAAGTAGTAAGCATTCTTTCCCAAGTAGTTCATCCAATTTTGATGAATAGCAACTAAATTATATAGTTTACATAATCTGAAGATAATATGATGAAGTTTTTGTTTATTGTGAAATATTTTCACTCGAGTCTTTACAAGGGGATTGATTATTTTTTCCAACAGGATCAATTAACCTGGTTCTATTTGTTGTCCAACTTTACACTTCTAGTTTGCTTCCAATTACGAGTAGAGTTGGTTGAACATTGAATAAATCATGATACCTACTGAAAATGATTCAGATGACTCTTTTTAGTGTATTTAGCCTTATGGAATTGATTTTAGTCATAAAAGAAAATTTGAATGACATGACCTGTTATTGTTTTATTGATACTAACTGACATATATTTGCGCTCCACAATTTGTTGTTATTATTTTTTCTTTCTAATTTGAAAAAGAAATTAATTGCTTTACAATTTAATTGGCTTTCTGTCGTCAAGAGCAATCTCCACCATAGTTAGCTCTCTCATAGTTAAAGAACTATTGTTGCCACTTGCCAGTGGTGTCACTTTCTTGACATTTCGGATAATATCAGCCACTCGATGTCCAACTTGGTGAGTGTCTTGTGTTTTACAATTTATAGTATTATTTTCTAAAAGGCACTCCTGATTTTCCCGTTGTAGATTTCTTCGATATATTTATATATATATATATATATATATATATATATATATATATATATATATATATATAACGGATTTTGAGCGAAGCGAAAAATCTATTTTTGGGTGAGATGGCCATGTCGTCCTGATGGAAGTTCCTATAGGGTAGCTTCCTAGGGTATATTACAACTACGGCGATATTCCCAGAGAATTTACCTTAAGGTACCCAGAATTCTAACTCCTGGAGCGAATATCCCTAATGAAAGGGATATCGCGACATATCAGAGGACGTATTCTTTGACACGCCACATGGCAATCTGCACCCCAAACAGAGATAACACATCGAGGGGTCAATTGGCAAGAAAACAAAACGGGAAAGAAAAAGGGGAGCCGCTCCCAAGGCTCCCTCTTCTCCAGTTTCGTAAGCATGCCTAGCGCCAATCCTGGCGCCATCTGTATTCCTTGTAGCGATACACGAGGTGCTACAGATACTGTATGTAGGGAGGGGTCCTACAGCCCTTTCATAGAAAGGGAAGGGCGGGTCCATCAGGACGACATGGCCATCTCACCCAAAAATAGATTTTTCGCTTCGCTCAAAATCCGTTTTTTGGGCTCAAGCCATGTCGTCCTGATGGAAGTATACCAGAGCATTACTGTATCTGTGGATTCTCAGAACGTGCCGTACTCCCCGGAGGTAATTTTTCCCGGTCGACTAGACCTAGAGACCTAAGATGTTACTGTTATACATCTTTTCAACTAACCATAAACCATGTTAGAGCTTCCTGCCCCCTACAGGGAAGAGTCCTACTAGACTCTGGAAAAGTCTCGAAGAGTACATATACCTATGTAAGAATACCAGGCAAGCTAATATAGTGGTCTCACCCTATATTAAGTAAAGCATAGTTTGTAAAGAACCACTGCGTCAATATGAAATATCGACCAGTTCTCCGCACAATACTTGTATTGGAACAAGGTTTATATCCGCATAGGAGGAAACTTGTAAAACCGCCACCGTCCCCTTATGGGACGGAGTCCTCCCGTTAAGGTAAAGCATAAACCAATGCAACGTAGCTTGCATAAAGGAACAATTCTATTAGAATTATCCCAGATAAAGTACATAGAATGAATGCTCAATTATACCAATAAATTGACACAGGTGAAGGAGATGCAAGGTTCTCAAGAACAAGTTTATTGACAGACAATAAATAGACAGGTTAACAACAATTACATATATATATATATGTATATATATATATATATATATATATATATATATATATATATATATATATATATATATATATATATATATATATATACATATATATATATATATATATATATATATATATATATATATATATATATATAAACAGAGGATAACCCAAAACTTTAAGCATAATTATGATAGTAAACAGAACTTGTTTATCTGAAAGAAAAAACATTATTGCCACTTTTAAGATACCGAGGTATCAAAGTCATAAAAGTCTGTATTACAAATCAATCACATTAGCGTTAGAAACGCTCGGCACACATGTCTGCACTTATGCTAGGTTCACCTTTGGAAATGGAACAGTCTACGTGGGCAACTCAGTGCCCTCACTTAGTTTGTAGTACAGTATGTAACTACCCACTCACCCTGGAATTAATCGTCCCAATTAAAACCACTGTTCCTTGCAGAGTTAAACAGTAGGGTTAACGACGCGACCCACTGCTACCACAGATCTCTTTAGTTCCTCTACTTGCTTCGCATAGTGGCGAAAGAACACTCTGGAAGACTTCCAGCCAGTGTATGAACGGAGATGTTCAAAATCCATACAATTAAAGAAATTTAAGGATGAGGCAACTTTCCTTGGATCGTGACCTGCGGGTGTACTGTCAGGATCCGCTCTGCGAATAAAATATGTGATTTTCGCTCTGAGTTGATTCAGAGATAAATTTGAGCCTGATGTTTCTCCCCTGAATAGTTGACCACCCTTGAAGTCTGAAGTTCTACGAAGATAGACCTTTAGGCATTCTACTGGACATAGAGATGCATCTTCTTTCAGAGGGCAGATTCTCCAGGGACCCCACCTGTTGGTGGGTAACTCATTCTTGGCGAGAAACGTAGGATCCGGAAACAGGTTCAGTTCTCCCCCATCCAGGAACTGAACACGACCTGCCTCTCTCGAGAGGGCTACAATCTCACTAACCCTGGCCCCGGACGCGAGTGCAGATAGGAAAATAACTTTTTGTGTCAAATCCTTTAACGCACACTCCTCATTGCTCAACAGAGAAGCGAAATGAAGAACTTTGTCTAAAGACCATGAAATGGGCTTTGGAGGTGCTGAAGGTCTGAGCCTAGCGCAGGCTTTCGGAACTTTATTAAAGATCTCGTTACCGAGGTCGACCTGGAAGGCATATAGGATGGGTCTTGTCAAAGCAGACTTACACGCCGAAATCGTGTTAGCTGCCAACCCTTGACCATGGAGGTGGATGAAGAAAGATAAGCAGAAGTCTGTCGAGATCTCCTGCGGATTTTTCGCCTTGACAAAGGCCACCCATTTTCTCCAAGATGACTCATATTGCCTTCTAGTAGATTTGCACTTATATTCCTCTAGGAAGTCTATGCTGGCTTTCGAAATCCCGAAACGCTTTCTCACCGCTAGGGAGAGAAAATCATGAGCTGCAGGATCCGGGTTTTCTGTAATGAAGCGCAGACAGTCGACTTTTGGACTCGCTGGGTCAGAACTGGATCTGGTAGCGGTAGAAACTTCAACCGTAGTTCCAATGCCAGGGGGAACCACACGCTGTTCGGCCACTTGTGGGCCACTATTGCCGCTACCCCCTTGAAGGATCTCAGTTTGTTGAGGACCCTCAACAGAAGGTTGTGAGGAGGGAACAGGTAGATCCTGGACCATCTGTTCCAGTCGAGGGACATCGCGTCCACTGCTTCCGCTAAGGGGTCCTCGTACGGAGACACGTACAGGGGCAACTTCTTGTTGTCTTTCGTCGCAAAGAGGTCTATCTGCAGTTCTGGGACTTGATTCAGAATGAAGGAGAATGATCCTGCGTCTAAGGACCATTCCGACTCTATCGGTGTGAACCTGGATAGAGGGTCCGCTGTCACATTGCGGACTCCTTGAAGGTGAACTGCCGACAGGTACCACTTCTTCTTTTCCGCCAATCGGAAGATGGCCAACATCACCTGGTTGAGAGGTGGTGACCTCGATCCTTGTCGATTCAAGCATCTTACAACTACCTCGCTGTCCATCACCAACCTTATGTGGATCGAGTGACGCGGGGAGACTTTCTTTAAGGTAAGGAGCACTGCCATAGCTTCTAGAAAGTTTATGTGAAAGGTCTTGAATAGCTTGGACCAAGTCCCCTGGACTTTTTTTCCGATGAGAGTGACCTCCCCATCCCTCCTTCAAGGCGTCTGAGTGAATCGTCACCGACGGGGGAGGTGGCTGAAGAAGAACCGACTTCTTTAGATGTCTGGCTTGGGACCAAGGCCTGAGAAGATTACGTAGCCGAAGCGGAACTGGTCTTCTCAGATCTCTTCGCTCGTTTGATGCATAACTTCTCCAAACTCCGGTTGC
Source organism: Palaemon carinicauda (assembly GCF_036898095.1). NCBI lineage: Eukaryota > Metazoa > Arthropoda > Malacostraca > Decapoda > Palaemonidae > Palaemon > Palaemon carinicauda. The sequence continues at coordinate 43,674,526 of NC_090748.1, forward strand.
ATCCTTTAGCTGTGCTCTTAGCACTGGGTCTGTCACCGAAGCAAACTGGAGAGAACCCAGTACCCTCTCCTGTTCGCGTCTTGATATCCTTTCGGAATCTAGAAGTTTCTTGACAGAACCCGCTATCTCCATCCTTTTCTTCGCCGGGATGGAGAAACGGTGTGACATTAGGTCCCAGTGGATTCCCAGCCACTGGAACTTTTGAGATGGAGAAAGTCGAGACTTTTTTCTGTTGATCTTGAAGCCTAGATACTCTAGGAACTGGATCACTTGACTGGAAGCTTATAAGCATTCTGTCTCGGATGCTGCCCACACCAACCAGTCGTCCAGGTAGGCTACTACCTGAATTCCCTTTAGGCGTAATTGTTTGAGAGCTACGCTTGCAAGCTTCGTGAAGATCCTTTGGGCTATATTTAGCCCGAATGGCATGGCTCTGAAGGCGTATAGTCTTCGTTGTAGCTTGAACCCTAGGTAGGGGGAGAGTCGACGGTTGATCGGAACGTGCCAATAGGCGTATGACAAGTCTATGGAGACGGAATATGCCCTCTTGGGCAGTAAGGTCCTTATGTGTTGCAGTGTTAGCATCTTGAACTTGCAATTCACTATGAACTTGTTCAGTGGTGACAAGTCCAGAATGACTCTGAGCCTTTCCGAGTCTTTCTTGGGAACACAAAACAGCCTCCCTTGGAATTTGATGGACTTCACCCTTCGGATCACTTTTTTCTCCAACAGTTCTTGGACGTACTCCTCCAGAACGGGGGTGGAGTGTTGGAAAAACCGAGGGCACGGGGGTGGAGTGCTGTACCAGCTCCAGCCTAGTCCGTTCTTGAGTAGGCTGTGGGCCCAGGGATCGAAGGTCCACCGATCCCGAAAATTCTGAAGTCTCCCTCCTACCGGCATCATCTCACTTGGACTGCCGTCCTGAGGTCTTGCCTCCCTGACCGCGACCACCCCTGAATCCCCTCCCCCTTGAGGGGCGCCTAGACGAGCCTCTGGCTGCTCCTCTAGGCTTTGCTCGAAAGGAAGTAGACTGCCCTTCGAACGTTGGGGTGAATGTCGTGGACTGTCGACACGGCCTGGGGTACCCACTGGAATGTTGTCAGGGTTTGTGCCACCATCTGGGGCACTGAAGGCAATGGCAATTGCAGTTGCTGTTGCTGTCTAAGAGGCTTGGCTGGCCGAGACGGTAGCCTAGTCCTCATAGTCTTCCTCTTTGTTTGAGGACCCTCATCCGAGGAAGACTTTCTTTTGATAGCCAGGCCCCACTTCTGGAGAAGGTTTCTATTCTCCGTGGCAGCCTTATCAACAACTTCTTTGACCAATTCAGTAGGGAAAAGGTCTTTGCCCCAAATGTTGGAGGAGATTAGTTTCCTTGGCTCGTGCCTCACCGTAGCCGAGGTGAACACCAACTCCCTACAAGCTCTCCTCGCCCTAACGAAGCTATAAAGATCCTTCGTCCCTGTGGCCAGATGAGTCTTGGCCACTACCATGAACATTTCATGGACCTTGGGGTCACTTGCCATCGTCTCAAGAGTAGTCTGAAGAGACATTGAGGCAGCCAGTCTTTCTTTTGTCTCGAGCTCTCTCCGCAAAAGAAAGTCAGACAGCTTAGGGAGGTCCTCGCCGAACTGACGTCCGGCAATATCAGCCTCCAACTTCCCAACTGAGAAGGTAAGATGGACGTCCTTCCAGTCTTTGTGGTCCATAGGCAGGGCCAGCGACAAGGGTTTACACTCCTCCAGGGAGGGGCAAGGCTTGCCGGCCTCGACTGCTTTTAGTACAGCTGCAAACCCTTTCTGTAAAAAGGGGAAGGCTCTAGCAGGAGAGGACACAAAGGAAGGGAGCTTCTTACTCAATGCAGCTACCTTTGAGTTCGTGAAGCCCCTCTCTTTCATCGAGGATGAAAGCAAAGCTTGAGCCTTAGCATGGTCCATCACTATGACCTCCTTCGGCTCTGTCTCCTCCTTTGAAGCTGGTTCCTTCCTCAGCCGGACATAATAGTCCGGATATGACCCCTTGCTGGGCCAGAATTCCACCTCCTCTAGGGGAACTGAACCCAACTTATCCGAGATGACAATCTTTCCAGTCGTCATCGGCATGTGCTCAGCATACCTCCACGGGTTAGCATCTGAGCACAAGGGAAGGTCTTTCACATTGAGCCTTTTCTGGGGCCCATGTGATGCTGCAAGCCTCTGCATCTGCAGTTCCATTGCAGCCGCCTTCTCCTGATTCTCCTTCTGCATTTGTTGGATCATTCCAACAATGGAGGAGACGGCCTGTCCCAGCTCTACTGGGAGAGCGGACGATGTTGAGGGAATAGGCTCCAGGATCTGAACCGGAGTAGCCGACACCTCGTCGACCTCTTCCTCTACAATGTCTGGGGCTTGAACTTCATCCTGGGCTCCTGCCAGGAGGTCTTCCTCCAGACGCTCGTCCACGTCAGACATCCTGTCATCCAACTGGATGTCTTGCAAAGCGACCGCGACTTCAGCATCCACCTGGATCTGAACTTGGGGGATCTCCTCTTGAGGCTGGGGAATCACTGCATCAGCTGATGCCCTAGGGAAAAGATACGCCCCCATCTTCTCACTTGGAAGATAAGGTCCAGAGGTGTTCTTCTGGAAGCCCCTTACCCAGGTACGAAGCTTCTCCCTTGCTATATCCCTTGATTCCGCCGTCCTAGGGGAATCAAAGGCCTCAGTAATCAGGTTAGTGCACACGGTACATACCTGAGGGTCCCAATAATGGAGATCACCCTTGGAGACAGCGCATGCTGCGTGCCTCCTACAAAACTCATGTCCGCAGAGGTTCTTACTGCGGACGTTGCAGAAAACACTTCCGCACTTCGGAGGGTCCTCCTGTAAAGAGAAGAAATTTCCATGAGTATCAAGGGAACTTCGTATCACTGGATATGCACAGTTTAGCATAACAAATCAGAAAGGAAAGACACACACTTGTGTTTCCTTCACAACCAATTGTTGCAGCCTTCCAGATAATAAAATCGTATGGTTAATCTCTTCTAGAATAACCAATGAAAAGTTTCCAGAGGAAACAGGTGTAGCTCACACCTAAGCAATGATTTTAAAATCCCGGATAATAGACAAGAAAGAACTAACTTTCTTATCTGTAAGGCAACACCAAAGGGCTGTGCAAGACAACACTAAAGTGTTAGAACACACAGTGCTGTACCAAAACTTATACTATAGTTTTCTTCCTACAGTATATGTTATACTGAAGAATACTGGTACAGTTATGAAGGTTATGTGCCGGCCGGCAACACACCCTATCTAGCTTTAAAGTATACTACTTAACAGCTATAAGGCAGCAGAACGCTGGTTCAATGTTACTGCTGGCCGGCAACAGCCAATGTCAGCCGGCAACAGCCAATGTCGGCCGGCAATACTGCCGATCGGCAACTACACAAGGTAGTACCCGGCTGCCGGCCACTGCTCATAGCGACCGCCAGACAAGGGCTGATATTAGCCGGCCGGCAAAGGTAAACAACCGATGCCAGCCAGCAGCAAAAGAACCAGAGGACTACGACTGCCCGGCTGCCAGCCTCATAGGCCGGCAGCCGGGTCGGGTACAGCACTAGAAGAAAACAGAATGGATGCCGGGATAAAAGCGTAAACTACCTCCAAGCCCGGCAATCCGAAAGAGTGCATATAAGGAAGGGGAGAATCTAATTCAGGCTTCCTGACCAATGCCGTCTTGCTCTACAGGCTGGCATGGAAGAGGGACCAAGGGAGGTCCGGGCAGCACTCAAAGCAGAAGACCCTTGCCGGCCGGCAGACTCTGCCGGCCGGCAAGGGACTGAGTCAATTCCACATCCTAACCTATCCTAGGTCCAGATGTAGAATGACGTACAGTACTGTAAAGGCTAGGCCATTACAGAGATAGAGGGGGAAGGGACAAAAGAGGGTCCTACCAACCTTGCTTTAGTGAAGGATCACCCGCAGCCAAGAAAACTCATCTTAGCCTAAGGGAGATCCAAGGAGGGAGGCCAGCAATACTTGCCAGCTCCCAATGAACCAAAGCAAGGAAGGTGTTGCTACTCCCAGGGAAAGGATCTTATCCTCCCACCGAGAACAGCAAAAAGGACTAGTCTGCTAGATCATAAAAGAAGGAATCATCTCGTACAGAAACCTTCGGTAGTGACCTAAGAAGGCTAAGCCTCCTATGTCTGTGTCAGGCCAGCGAGGGAGACTCTACCCCAAGCCAGACAAACACAGACTCAGACTAAAAACTCTGTTGTTCTGTCCCTCTCTGAAACCAGACTTACTGGAACAGGGAGGTACAGTAACACCCCAGTATAGTTTTATCGAAAGTTAATTCAGATAAACCACTTAGGGATAAGCCCAAGGCTTAAACAGAGGGAAAGGGATTGCATACCTTCTCCGAAGAAAAGAAAGCAACCGGGGAGTATGAGAAAGTATACTAAGGCTCCATAAGCAACTTAGCCTAGGCACCAAGAGAATCGATTACCTAAATCACTGAAACTCACTCGTATACTATCTTGGAAATATTCAACATAATCTTAAATGTATAAAAAACAGCCTAAAGCTTCAATAAAATTTTAAAACACTCGGAAAACCAAAATCATGCAGGAAGTACTAGGACCAAACGACTAGGCTACATGGCCTAGCGTAGGCCAGAGTTGGCGAATACTTCGCCAAAATAATACTAAAAGCACGAAAGGAAATCCTATGTAACGCTAAATAGCTAAAATTTATTAAAGCAAAACAACCGGGAATGTCGCTCTGTCTAACTAAAACTCATACCTAGCGAGCGACAGCGTCCATGACGCCTCCGGTAGGCAACGGCTCTTGTAACAAAGATTAATACTATTAACGGATTTTGAGCGAAGCGAAAAATCTATTTTTGGGTAAGATAGCCATGTCGTCCTGATGGAAGTTCCTTAAAGGCAGCTTCCTAGGGTATATTACAACTACGGCGATATTCCCAGAGAATTTACCTTCAGGTACCCAGAATTCTAACTCCTGGAGCGAGTATCCCTAAAAAGACCTTAGGGATATCGTAAATATCAGTGGACGTATTCTTGACACGCCTCATAGCAATCTATACCCCGAATAGAGTTAACACTTCGTAGGGGTCAAATGGCAAGAAAACGAAAACGATAAGAAAGGGGGGAGCCGTTCGTAAGGCATCTCTCCTCCCCGTTTCGAAAGCGTGCCCTGCGCCGCTCACGGCGCCATCTGTATTCCTTGTAGCGATACACGAGGTGCTACAGATACTGTATGTAGGGAGGGGTCCTACAATCCTTTTCACTCTTTATTTTTTTTTTTTTTTTTTGAAAAGGAGCAGGGCGGGTCCATCAGGACGACATGGCTATCTTACCCAAAAATAGATTTTTCGCTTCGCTCAAAATCCGTTTTTTGGGCTCAAGCCATGTCGTCCTGATGGAAGTATACCAGAGCATTACTGTATCTGTGGATTTTCAATACGTGCCGTACTCCTCAAGAATGTTTCTTAGTCAACTCGACTGACAGACCTAAGATGTTACCGTTATACATCTTTTCACTAGTCATAAGCCATGAAAGCGCTTCCTGCCCCCTACAGGGAGGAGTCCTACTAGACTCTAGAAACGAACGAAGAGTACATATACCTATGTATGAATCACTCGCCAGCCAGTACCATATAGTGGTCTCACTCTATATGAAGTAAAGCGAAGTCTTACGGGACTACAGTATCCAAAGGAAAAGTCCCGACCAGCACCCTGGTCGAAGTAAAATTAGACAAAAGGTTATATCTGCGTAGGATTAAACTTGCTGCTACCACCGTCCTCAGAAAGGGGTGGAGTCCTTTATGCTAAGGAAAGTATAAACCAGTGTAACAAGGCTTTGCATTAAGGAATAGGCTATTATAGATATCCCCGATTAATATACATAGGCTAAGTGCTCAAAAATTAATATGAAATCAAAATAGGTGAAGGAGACGCAAGGTTCCCGAGAACAAGTTTATTGAGAAACAATAAATAGACATGGTCACCATAAATATGTACATATGCTAGGTGGATGACCAACAATTTACACAAGTACTGTAGTGCATGGATGAATGGTTATCTGAAAGAAAACATATATGTCACTTGCACATACCCCGGTATCAAACTTAACGTCCATGTTACTACTTTGCTGACAATAGCGTTAGCAAACGCTTGGCACACCTGTCTGTACTTGTGCTACCATCACCATAACGTTGGAACAGTCACTGTGGGCTCTCAGAGCCTTCACTACCAGTTATATCAACGCATATAACTAACCACTCACCCAAGAATCAAAGTCCCAAATGATTCCGCTGTTCCTCGCAGAGTTAAACAGCAGGGTTAACGACGCAACCAACTGCTACCACAGACCTCTTTAGCTGCTCCACTTGCTTAGCATAGTGGCGAAAGAATACCCTGGAAGACTTCCAGCCAGTGTATGAACGAAGGTGTTCAAAATCCATAAAGTTAAAGAAGTTTAAGGATGAAGCAACTTTCCTCGGATCATGACCTGCGGGTGAACTGTCAGGATCCGCTCTGCGAATAGAATATGTAATTTTCGCCCTAAGCTGATTTAAAGATAAATTCGAGCCCGATGTTTCTCCTCTGAATAGTTGGCCCCCATGGAAGTCTGAAGTTCTACGAAGATAGACCTTTAGGCATTCTACGGGACATAGAGATGCATCTTCTTTCAGAGGGCAGATTCTCCAGGGACCCCACCTGTTGGTGGGCAACTCGTTCTTAGCGAGAAACGTAGGGTCCGGAAACAGGTTCAGTTCTCCCCCATCCAGGAACTGAACTCGGCCCTCCTCTCTCGAGAGGGCCACAATCTCACTAACTCTGGCCCCAGAAGCAAGGGCAAAAAGGAAGATCACTTTTTGAGTCAGGTCCTTCAACGCACATTCCTCATTATCTAGTAATGAGGCAAAATGAAGGACTTTGTCTAACGACCACGAAATAGGCTTTGGAGGAGCTGATGGTCTAAGCCTAGCACAGGCCTTTGGGATCTTATTAAACATCTCGTTAGCGAGGTCTACCTGGAAGGCATATAGAATGGGTCTTGTTAGAGCTGACTTACATGTAGAAATTGTGTTAGCCGCCAGCCCCTGTCCGTGGAGGTGAATGAAGAAGGATAGGCAGAACTCCGTAGAGATCTCGTGCGGGTTCTTATCTTTGACAAAGGCTACCCATTTCTTCCATGCAGATTCGTACTGCCTCCTAGTAGACTTACACTTGTATTCTTCCAGGAAGTCGATGCTATCTTTCGAGATTCCGAACCGTTTCTTCACCGCTAGGGAGAGAAAATCATGAGCTGCAGGGTTCGGGTTTTCTGTAATGAAGCGTAGACAGTCGACTTCTGGACTTGCTGGGACAGAACTGGGTCCGGGAGTGGTAGAAACTTCAGTCGTAGTTCCAGAGCTAGAGGGAACCATACACTGTTCGGCCACTTGTGGGCCACTATTGCTGCTACTCCCTTGAAGGATCTCAGTTTGTTGAGGACCCTCAACATCAGGCTGTGAGGGGGAAACAGGTAGATCCTGGACCATCTGTTCCAATCGAGGGACATCGCATCTATTGCTTCTGCCAAGGGGTCCACGTATGGGGACACATATTTCGGCAGCTTCTTGTTGTCCTTCGTCGCGAAGAGGTCTATCTGCAGTTCTGGGACTTGTCTCAAGATGAAAGAGAATGATCCTGCGTCTAGGGACCATTCTGACTCTATCGGTGTAACCCTGGATAGAGCGTCCGCGGTCACATTCCGGACTCCTTGAAGGTGAACTGCTGACAGGTGCCACTTCTTCTTCTCCGCCAGTCGGAATATGGCTAACATTACCTGGTTAAGAGGTGGGGATCTCGATCCCTGCCGATTCCGACATTTCACTACCACCTCGCTGTCCAGTACCAACCTTACATGGATCGAGTGACGTGGGGATACTTTCTTCAGGGTAAGAAGCACTGCCATAGCTTCTAGAAAGTTTATGTGAAAGGTCCCAAATAGCTTGGACCAGGTCCCTTGCACTTTTTTCCGATGGGAGTGACCCCCCCCCACCCTACCTTTGAGGCGTCTGTGTGGATTGTCACTGACGGGGGGGGGGGGTGGCTGAAGAGGTAGAGACCTCTTTAGACGACTGGCTTGAGACCACGGTCTGAGAAGAGAACGTAGTCGAAGTGGGACCGGTCTCTTCAAGTCCCTTTGCTCTTTCGATGCAAAGGTTCTCCATACTCCCGCTGCATCTTTTAGCTGTGCTCTTAGCACTGGGTCTGTTACTGATGCAAACTGAAGAGAGCCCAAAACCCTCTCTTGTTCGCGTCTTGATATCCTCTCGGAACCTAGAAGTCTCCTGACAGACCCCGCTATTTCCTTCCTCTTTGACATCGGGATGGAAAGACGGTGTGACACTAGATCCCAGTGAATTCCCAACCACTGGAACCTCTGAGCTGGAGAAAGACGAGACTTCTTTCTGTTGATCATGAAGCCTAGATATTCCAGGAACTGAATCACTTGTAGGGAAGCTTGCAAGCATTCTGCTCTGGATGCTGCCCACACCAACCAATCGTCCAGGTAGGCTACTACCTGGAACCCTTTTAGGCGTAACTGTTTGAGAGCTGCGCTCGCAAGCTTCGTAAAGATCCTTGGGGCTATGTTTAGTCCGAAGGGCATCGCCCTGAAAGCATAAAGTTTTTGTTGTAGCTTGAATCCTAGGTAGGGGGAGAGACGGCGACTTATTGGAACGTGCCAATATGCGTCTGACAAATCGATGGAGACGGTATATGCCCTCTTGGGCAGTAAGGCCCTTATGTGTTGTAACGTTAACATCTTGAACTTGTGGTTCACTATGAACTTGTTGAGTGGTGACAAGTCCAGAATGACTCTGAGTTTCCCCGAGTCTTTCTTGGGAACACAAAACAGCCTCCCTTGGAACTTGATGGACTTTACCCTCCTGATCACCTTTTTCTCCAACAGATCTTGGATGTACTCCTCCAAAACGGGGGTGGAGTGTTGGAAAAATTGAGGGCACTGGGGCGGAGTACTGTACCAACTCCAACCCAGTCCATTTTTGAGAAGGCTGTGGGCCCAGGGATCGAAGGTCCAGCGATCCCGGAAATACTGAAGTCTCCCACCTACCGGCGACACTTCATTTTGACTGCCCTGCAGTCTTGCCTCCCTGGCCGCGACCACCTCTGAATCCTCGTCCCCTAGAGGGGCGTCTTGATGACCCTCTAGCTGCTCCTCTGGGTCTTGCACGAAACGTGGTTGACTGTCCCTCGAACACGGGATTGAATGCCGGGGAAGCTGATGACATGGCTTGGGGTACCCATTGGAAGGTGGTCGGGGTCTGGGCTACCAGTTGTGGTACCGGAGGCAAAGCTGGCTGCTGCTGCTGTTGTCTTTGCGGTTTGAAGGACTTGGCTGGACGGGAGGAAAACCCTGACTTCTTCGCCTTTCCTTTCGGCTGAGGGCCCTCATCCGGAGAAGACTTCCTCTTAAGGGACAGGCCCCACTTCAGGAGAAGATTGCGGTTCTCAGTGGCTGCCTTGTCCACGATCTCTTTGACCACGTCCTTGGGAAAGAGATCTTTACCCCAGATGCTGGATGAAATTAGCCTCTTGGGTTCATGCCTCACTGTGGCCGAGGCGAACACAAACTCCCTACAGGCCCTCCTTGCTTTGACAAAGCAATAGAGGTCCTTGGTTACTGTGGCCAGATGAATTTTGGCCATTACCATGAACATCTCTGGCATCTTGGGGTCGCTAGCCATCGTCTCCATGTTGGTCTGGAGAGACATCGAGGCTGCCAGGCGCTCCTTTGTGTCCAATTCCCTCCGTAGAAGGAATTCCGACAACTTGGGAAGGTTTTCGCCGAACTGCTGACCTGCAATGTCGGCGTCCAACTTCCCAACCGAGAAAGTAAGGTGCACCTCCTTCCAGTCCTTATTGTCCAGCGGCAATGCCAACGATAGAGGTTTACATTCCTCCAAAGACGGACACGGCTTGCCAGCTTCAACCGCCTTCATGACGGCCACAAACCCCTTTTGCATAAAGGGGAAGGCCCTAGCCGGGGAGGATACAAAGGAGGGGTGCTTCTTACTCAAAGCGGCAACTTTTGAGTTTGAGAACCCCCTCTCCTTTAAAGCAGCTGTTAAAGTGGCTTGAGCCTTGGAGTGATCCAGGATAATCACCTCCTTTGGTTCCGTCTCCTCCTTCGAGGCCGGCTCCTTCTTCAAACGGACATAACAGTCCGGGTAGGCCCCTCTACTGGGCCAGAATTCCACCTCCTCAAGGGGAACTGAGCCCAGTTTCTCCGACATGACGATCTTCCCAATCGTCATCGGCATGTGCTCGGCATATCTCCACGGGTTGGCATCCGAGCACAGAGGAAGGTCCTTAACGTTGAGCTTCTTTGGAGGTCCACGTGATGCTGTGATCTTCTGCATCTGGAGCTCCAAAGTAGCGGCCTTCTGATTATTCTCCCTCTGCATCTGTTGGATCATACCAACGATGGAAGAGAGAGCCTGTCCTAGCTCTGCTGGAAGAGCGGACGAGGTAGAGGGGATAGGTTCAGAGACCTGAACCGGCACGTCTGATGATACGGGAACCTCTTCCTCCACGGCAATAGGATCTCGATCCTCCTCCTCGCCCTCTGCGAGGAGATCCTGCTCCGCACGATCGGACAAGTCGGACATCTTGTCGTCCAACTGGATGTCCTGCATGGCATCAGCGACATCCTCCTCCACTGGAATCTGGACCAGAGGGATCTTCGGCCGAGGCTGGGGAACAACAGCATCAGGGGAAGCCTTGGGAAAAAGGTATGCCCTCATCTTCTCGTTAGGAAGATAAGGTCCAGTGGTGTTTTTCTGAAAACCCCTTACCCATAAGCGAAGCCTCTCCCTCGCTGCATCTCTTGACTCCGCCGACCTAGGGGATTCAAAAGCCTCTGATAGCAGGTTAGTACATACAGCACATACCTGCGGATCCCAGTAACGATGGTGATCATTGGAGGCTGCACAAGCCGCGTGCCTCCTACACGAGACATGTCCGCAAAAGTTCTTACTGCGGACATTGCAGAAGACACTATCACACTTCGGATGCTCCTCCTGTAAAAGAAGAAAAATTTCCATGAATATCAAGTGAATTTCAATTCACATATAACAAATGAGTATTCAACAAGAATAAGGGAAAGACACCTACTTGTGAAACCCACACAAACACCTGTGGAAGCCCACCAGCCAAAGTCACATAGTTAGTCTTTACTAGAATAACCAGAGAACGTATTTCCAAAGGAAATTAGGTGTAGCTCACACCTAAGGTAAAATATTACCATTCCGGCCAGGGATAAAAGAATTATCTTTTATCCTTGTAAGGCGACACCAAGTGATTGCACCAGTAACACAAGTAAGATAGAAAAGACAGTGTTGTAACCTACTACATCATGAACTCCCTTGGTTGAATATACCACCAAGAGAGGACTGATACAGTACCTGAGGGTGGTGTGCCAGCCGGCTATTGCCGGTCAGCACCCCCCCCCCCCCGTTTTTCGAAAGGTAGATCTCAAGTACACAACATCAGATCACCCTTATTGGGGAGAACTCCAGATCCCATGCCTGAACCGGCCGGCAGTGGTTGCCGGTCCGCAGCCACCCGGTTTGCACTGCGTTGCCGGCCATCATTCTTAGTGGCCGGCTGACTGGGCAGTGTCGCAGGCCGGCCGGCAGCAGTAAACAAACCCTGCCGGCTGGCCCCCACACTAGGCAGCGCTCGGCTGCCGGCCCCACTTGTAGTGGCCGGCAGATGAGCAAGAGACCGGCCGGCAAAGGTATATAACCATCGCCGACCGACAGCAAGAGAACTGGAGAACACCCCTCCCCACCGACGGCCGGCCTGTAGGCCGGCAGACGGCAAGGACAACACATACGAAGACAACAGAATGAGTGCCGGGTTAAGAGACTATGAGTCTCTGAGCCCGGCACCCGAAAGAGTGCCGAAAGGAAGGGGAGACACTAAGTCAAGCTTCCTAACCGCTGCCTACTGAATCTACAGACGGCAGCGATGGAGGGACCAAGAAAGGACCGGGCAGCACTCGAAGGAATGGTCTCTGCCGGTCGGCACACTCTGCCGGCCGACAGGAGACCACGTCAGTTCCTCATCCTAACCTAGGCTAGGTAAGGATGCGGACGACTGACACAAGGAACGGAAAATAGAAGGGAAGGACAGAGGGTCCTATCCAACCTTGCCTTGGTTAAGGGTCATTCCCAACTAAGACAGTTCATCTCAGTCAGAGAAAGACCCGAGAGGGAGGCCGGCACTACTGGCTGCCTCCCTAAAACCACGGCTTGCCCTTCCAGAAAAGGGAACATATCCCGAGACCGGAACGGCAAGAGGACAGTCTGATGAGTCACCGAGTGAAGGGATCACTACTGGAACCCAACAAGGTGGACCAAGGGGATAACCCTTAATGCCCGAGTCAATCAGCAAGGGAGACTCTGCCCCATGCCAGACAAACCCGGGCTCAGACTAAACACTGTTGTACTGTCCCCCTCTGAACCAATTCAGATGGAACGGGAAGGTACAGTACTACTCCAGCATAGATATATTTGAAAATTAATTCAAACAAACCACTAGAGTTAAGCCTAGGGCTTAAACAGAGGGAAAGGGTTTGCCCCTTCCCCGAAGAGAAGGGAGCAAACGGGGACACAGATAATATTATAATGACCTAAGACAACCTAGCCTAGGCACTAAGAGAATCGATTACCTAATTCACCGAAACTCCCACCAATACTATCTTGGAAAGTACTCGAAAAAGGGCTAATATGTATAACGTTGCCTAACGCTTAAAACAATAAAATCACACTTGGAAGACTAATTATCATGCAGGAAGTACATAGGCCAACCGCTAGCCTACGAATACTAGTGTTGGCAGCCTAGGCAAAACTTCGCCAGGCACACTACTAACGCATCATAACAGAATTCCTAAATAAGCTAAGTAGCTAATATTTAAGCGCAAAGGGGCTGGGAACGTCGCTCTTGCTAACAAATAATTCCTATTCTAGCGAGCGACAGCATCCATGATGCCTCCAGCAGGCAACAGCTCTTGTATCAAAGATAACTCTTTTAATTAATTAATTTTAACCAAGAGCCTACATTTATACATAAAGGAAATAATACTCAACTTATCCGAGGCAGAAGAAGTTGGAGAAAGCATTATCACAAGAGAAATTCCAAGATTAGGTAGAAAACAGGGAACGAAACACCGAGTCGTAGAGCTACGCAAAAAGGAATACAGATGGCGCCGTGAGCGGCGCAGGGCACGCTTTCGAAACGGGTAGGAGAGATGCCTTACGAACGGCTCCCCCCTTTCTTATCGTTTTCGTTTTCTTGCCATTTGACCCCTACGAAGTGTTAACTCTATTCGGGGTATAGATTGCTATGAGGCGTGTCAAGAATACGTCCACTGATATTTACGATATCCCTAAGGTCTTTTTAGGGATACTCGCTCCAGGAGTTAGAATTCTGGGTACCTGAAGGTAAATTCTCTGGGAATATCGCCGTAGTTGTAATATACCCTAGGAAGCTGCCTTTAAGGAACTTCCATCAGGACGACATGGCTTGAGCCCAAAAAATCACTTTAAAATTTACCAAGAGCCTACATTTATACATAAAAGAAATGGTACTCAACTTATCAGAGGCCGACGAAGTTGGAGAAGCCATGAAAAGCTGAATAAATCCAAGATTTGCGAGAAACACAGGAAAAAACACCGAGTTGTTAAGCTACGCAAAAAGGAATACAGATGGCGCCAGGATTGGCGCCAGGCACGCTTACGAAACTGGAGAAGAGGGAGCCTTGGGAGCGGCTCCCCCTTTTTCTTTCCCGTTTTGTTTTCTTGCCAATTGACCCCTCGATGTGTTATCTCTGTTTGGGGTGCAGATTGCCATGTAGCGTGTCAAGAATACGTCCTCTGATATGTCGCGATATCCCTTTCATTAGGGATATTCGCTCCAGGTGTTAGAATTCTGGGTACCTTAAGGTAAATTCTCTGGGAATATCGCCGTAGTTGTAATATACCCTAGGAAGCTACCCTATAGGAACTTCCATCAGGACGACATGGCTTGAGCCCCCAAAAAAAAATAAAAAAAAAAAAATATATATATATATATATATATATATATATATATATATATATATATATATATATATATATATATATATATCGTGAATAGCAGTTAAATTTGATCATGAAGCTCGATAATATAAATCGTTCTCATTGAAGTAACCATCTAAGATTCTCAAAATTAATAAGAATCTTTAAGTTTTCTCATTCGCTTCACTGTAATATACCAATGTCAATTGTATTATAATATTTTTCATGTGTCTTTCCAGTATTTCACGCTTTTCAGAGTAAAGAAATTATTTCTGGCACCATTGTTTTTTCTTCCTGTTTACCGATATATGATAAATATTCAATGTTTCTGAAATAATCATTGCTATTTGAGTTCAATATTTTCTACGCTTCTATTTCCTTCGTATCTCTTCCTTCTTAATGGTGAGTTAATATTATCAAATTATATAAACCCAGTTCCTAATCCATAATTAGTATTCACGTGATGATACATATCACAAAGAGAAAAAAGAAAACAGGTTTCGTTAGAGGGCTAAGCGGGGAGTATTTTTCCCAGTGTGAAATATCAACATGGATATGCAAAACTATCTGATATAGAAAAGATCATTTAGATTGAATTCTATTATTTCTAATTCATTATGTGTTAGTTATTGTTAATGTTGATATGAAACTTTATAGATTTCTAGCAGAAAATAATCGAACAATTATATTCATAGGTTCATTCATGAATTTAATGACCATATTTCTATTGATTTTCAATCCTAGAGAGAAGCAACGGGTACACAAATATACAGAAATTCAGGATAGTATCCAAAAGGCAAATGATACTCATATATTTGTTTTTAATATTTGTAGGGTAAATATGAAAAAAAAAATCACAAATTACTTGTAAGAATAGTGATAAATATAAGGAAATAGCTTTAATACCGTGTAATAATAACAATAATAAAAAAAAAGGAACTACCCAGCTAGTTTTATATCTTCCACTTATTTGTATAGGTCTGCAAATGAACTAAGAATTTGAGTGATGAAAATTTACTGAAGTTTTAGATTTTATATTTTAAAAAAAAAATAAGGTTAAGAAAAGGAAATAAGAGATACTATGACGTAAGCTGTATTAGATTTATTATCAATAAAGTAATTACAGGAAAGGTTGATTTTTGGCAAATCTGTACCAAAAAAAAAAAATAAAAAAAAAGGAAAAAGAAAAATTGATGAGAAGTTAATTAAGGCAAAGAAAGTTAAAACTCAGGTAAACCGTAACGATGCTGAAAATTCCGAATAACTTGATGAAAAATATTTTTTGTAAATTTTGTATCATATGTGCGTGTGTTTTTTGAACGAGAGAGAGAGAGAGAGAGAGAGAGAGAGAGAGAGAGAGAGAGAGAGAGAGAGAGAGAGAGAGAGATCTGTAATTGGAATATCTTGAACTTTTAACACGTCTTTCATCTGCTGCGTGTTGTTAGAAGTTCATTAAGTGGTAAATGGTATTTGGTGGTGATATTCACTTTCAAGGCAACAGATAATTTTTTATAGGTCCGCCATGTATTTCAAACTTAATTTCTGCTGATGTGGCAGAAGTTGCAAGAACTTCTTTTATTTCCTTATACAATTCATGTTGAATCGACAGACAAGGCTGTTGAAAAGGAATAATATGTGCACAACTGACTGTCTTGGAAACCTGTTTCAAGAACTTTGTGTGGGTTACCATCAATACATTTTGTAAAAGTTTTACCAACTCACCTCAAAAGACTTCTTCCAAGTGAAGATTTCGAAGGGTTATATAAGAGCAATGACACACATTAAGAATTTTTATTTTTGCTGTATAATATTATATTAGAAAG
>NC_090748.1:43710487-43712987 GCF_036898095.1 Palaemon carinicauda
TTAATCTAGAGAGCTTTGCTGGAAACCCCAAAGAGGAATTATCTACGCTCAGGTATGCTACTAAACAGGGTCTGCGTGACCTAGCAGCGAAATGTAACATTGTGGTTGATCCTGCTTATGTAAAGGCTAGATTACTGAGTAATATTTTAGATTATTTAATCAACGAAGAGATTATTGCAGATGATGAAGTACAAGCACTCAGAATTGCAGCAGGAGTACTTCCGCCTGTTCCAGTAGATACAGAAGTAGAGAAAATAAGGCTTCAATTGCAGTTAGAGAAGGTAAAGAAGGAAACGACCGAACGGGAGCTCTACCTAGAAGAGAAGAGAGCTGAAGCAAGAGAGAAGGAAAGGAAGGAAACCACCAAACAGGAGCTCTATCTAGAAGAGAAGAGAGCAGAAGCGAGAGAGAAGGAGCGAGAAGCAGAGATAAGACACCAGATAAAACTCCAGGAGCTTTCTTCATGTAAGAGAAAGGAAGCCACACTCCCTGCTACGTTTGAAGTTTTTAAAGCAAGTAAGCTTGTACCTCATTTCGACGAGAAAGATCCTGAGGTTTTCTTCCAGAACTTTGAACAAATCGCAGAAACCTTAAACTGGCCCGTAGAATTCTGGTCTCTGCTCATCAGGAACAAAGTGAAGGGTAAAGCTGCATTTGTTGCTTCACAACTGGTAAGTGAAAATGACTATACAGTGTTAAAGAAAACTATCTTGGATGCGTACTCCATTACCATAGAAGGGTACAGACAAAATTTTAGAAATTCTGTTAAAACTTTCAACCAAACTTTTGTAGAATTTTGTAGTCTCAAAAATAGGCAGTTGAATAAGTGGTTAGAAAGAGCAGGTGTTGATAACTTCGAATCATTTAAGGATGTGATTCTTCTAGAAGAATTTTTGAGGAAAGTGCCTACTCATATCTCAACCTTCATTCATTTTAAAGGTGAAACACTGGTAAAGAAGGCAGCTAGTCTCGCCGATGATTACCACTTAATCCATAAATCACAAAAGGGTCAAACTAACAAATCATCTCCTTCCTTTTCCAAATCTCCCCAGGTATCCTGTACTTACTGCAAGAAAGAGGGCCACACTATTGAAAATTGTCCACTTCCCCAGTGCAAAACTTCAAAAGCAAAAGAAGGTAAAAATGTCCATTCAAGGAGCACATGCCATGTGACTACTCCGATGGAAGGGTTGCAGCCGTTTGAAGGATTTATTTGTGATGTTACTGTAAATGGTACTTCACTGAAGTGCCTCAGAGACTCTAGTTCCTCTCAGTCTATATTGGCAGACTTAGGTTCGAAGAATTTAACTTATACTAAGGAGTTTGTAACCATTTCAGATTTAACCTCTTCCAGGACTCTGCCTCTTGCTGAAGTGGAAATTGTTAGTCCTTACTTTACAGGAAAGGCTAAAGTAGCTGTGTTAAAGCAAGCCTTGCCATGTTCTCCAGTGAAGCTGATCTTGGGTAATGATCTAGCAGGGTCACAGGTGAATACTAATTTTATTATTTCAGATCCTGAATTCGTAATCCAAGAAGAAAGTAAGTCCATAGAATCTCCACCAGCTATAACTCAGGTTGTGACTAGGAATACTTCCAGGGCAGGACCTTTGAAAAGTGAGAGTAAAACTACTGGAACAACTATGGAGGCCTTGGACTTGGTGAACGTAGGTAAGAAAGAGTTTACTGAGCTACAGAAAGAGGACCCCAGCCTTAGTGAACTTTGGAAAAAGGTGAGAATTCCAGATGAAAATCCAAAATTGCCATATTTTTATGTGAATAAAGGTATTCTCTGCAGGCATTTCAGGTCGCCACAGATTAATTCTAACCATACTTGGAGGGATTGCCACCAAATAGTCATTCCTCAACCTCTAAGACTTTCCTTGTTAGACCTCGCTCATTCTGCAGAATCCCACTTAGGGGTTAACAAGACTTACAAAAGAGTAAGTGAAGACTATTATTGGCCAGGCCTTGGTAAAGATATTAAGAGTTATGTTGCTTCATGTCACCATTGTCAGGTTACAGGTCAACCTAACCAGAGGATCCCGCCAGCACCACTCCAGAACGTACTAGTACCCAAAACTCCTTTTTACAAACTAATCATAGATTGCGTTGGTCCCTTACCAAAGACTAAGAGAGGGAATGAATACATACTGACTGCTATGTGTCCTACTTCAAGGTACCCTTTGGCATTTGCAATCAAAAACATAAATGCAAAGACTATATTACTTAACCTTAGGAAGGTTTTCACTGTTTTAGGATTTCCCTATGAGTTACAATGTGACCAGGGAACTAATTTTACAAGCCATGTCTTCAAACAAACTATGCATACATTGAATATTCATAATGTTAACTCCTCTATATATCATCCACAGACAAATGGTGCCCTGGAAAGGTTCCATCAAACCTTGAACCTTTTGCGTAAGTACAGCAGTGAAACGGCAAATCATTGGGATGAGGACCTCGATCTCCTAATGTATGTTTTTCGATGCACTCCACATGA
>NC_090748.1:43727987-43735487 GCF_036898095.1 Palaemon carinicauda
TATATATATATATATATATATATACATATATATGTATGTATGTGTGTTTATGTGTATTGTATAATATATATATATATATATATATATATATACACGCATATATATATATATATATATATATATATATATATAAATATTATATATATATACATACACGTATATATATATATATATATATATATATATACATATACACGTATATATATATATATATATATATATATATATATATATATATATATATATATATATATATATATATATACACGTATATATATACACGTATATATATATATATATATATATATACATATATATATATATGTATTTATGTGTGTTTGTATATATATATATATATATATATATATATATATATATATATATATATATATATACGATTGAGAGTTACACTTTTTAGGAACGAAAAATGTTCATTCTACCTTTCCAGTATCATCTAAGTGAGGTAATCTTTTATACAAAAATCGTTTTGTTGTGGAAGGGATAGGAATAAGAAATAGGGGGGTGTAAAGTCATGTTGCTCCTTCTCTCCTGAAAACAAAGATGATCTTATGAAATTATTTAATATCCATGTGGCTATAGAACAATATAAAATTAGAAACCTACATGACACTTTTCACGAAGTGTGAACATTCCCCTTTCCCAAAAACAGCTTATTTGTAGATTGGAGCCATTCTTGTTTCGTCTGTATACATGACTTATCTTCAGGGAATATCGGTCATAAACAGCAAAACTATTCTAGTTTAATAAAAAAAAAAAAAAAAAAAAAATCAAAATCCCACGACCAATCAGTAACATGGTATTGGTGCGTGAATAAAGTAAAGTCTAGAACCTTATTAGGTATTAAAAATGGAAGAAGGCAAATAACACAAACGATGCTCTTACACAACATTCAATCGAACTTTTTCATTACATCAATGATTCAAACATTTCATAATGTTTTGAAAAGAGACTACTCTTTATTCAGACCATCGTACAATTTTTCACCCAGAGAAGGCCTGACGCGAGTTGTAATCTAAAGATTCACATCTTGATAAATAGTCTCAAGCTACATTTTTTTTTTTTTTTTTAGAAATATACCAGACTTACATAAAGTATGATTGTAAGCATTAGGACTACATGGTTAGTCTTTGATAAAAGTTTTTAAATTTGTTAATGAATGTGATTGTATTACAATCAGTTAACAATATTTTTTTTGGGGGGGTGGTTTGATAAATTTTTGTTAATGTCAATTGTCTTATTTCTATAGTTAAATCTACTTTCAGATGTTCTTTGAATCTAGTTGTCATAATATAATGTTGGTGTAAAATTTTATTGTCGTGTACTTAAAGTATAACTACTCCAATCCCATAATCAGCTACATCAGCTGACATCTCATACTTCTTATTAAAAGCAAGGAGCTCTAGTCTCGAAGTTAACAAATTTTAGCATAGCAAACGACTCGATATCTTTTTATGAAATATATATATATATATATATATATATATATATATATATATATATATATATATATATATATATATATATATATATATATATATATATAGCTGACTCTGCCAGAGGAGCCACCGTGACTAAGTCATTTGGAAAGAAACGATAAATAATCTTGTCGTAACCCGATATTATTGTATTTTTCCTTCTAGTAGCAATGAGTAGCGTTAAGAATATTTTCTACATTGGCAGTCACAGGAGTGAGAAGGCCTTTTCAAACTTCAAATCACAGTTAATGAAAAGTTACCATTCCATACTCACTATTTTCTATGTTGATTGTTAACCATTTTCTTCAAGTTTAGATATTACTCCCACGTTGTGTATTTTACTAAATCACCATGATATACGCATATATTCCTATTGGTCGTAACAAATGATGTATTATTCTTTGGAAGGTCGTAGATGCATTCATCAGACCGAATACCAAAATAATAGATTGATAAAGTCCAAACGTGGAAATAAAAACTAAAACTATTGTAGTGTTCTCCTTTAAAGGGAATTGATACTATCCTTTCAACAAACGTATCCTGGAAACAAATATGGCTTCTCCAGGATTATGTAGTCACTGATCTCTAAGAGTCAAAGTATAATTGTCAGTCACACTGATTGAACACAGTTCCCTATATTCAGTAAACATGCTAAATGATCCATCTGGTTTCTTCAGCTACACGCATGGATAACCGTAAGGACCTAAACAGCGTTATAATAATACATGCTGCAACAAATGATCAAGTTCTTTCTTGAAACAACTTGATAAAAAGGTAATAGGGGATATGTTCTCTCTTTAAAAGGATTTTCTTTTTTTCTGATATCTATCTCATTTTCATTCGGATCAATATGCTACATCTTACAAATATTTCAAGGAAACTTTAAATTACTTACTTAATTCACTATTTAGTTCAATACTCATATGTTTTAATTTATGCTCCAAATTTTTCAATATAAAAGATTTGTTTACCTTGCTTTCAGCTCCCAATTTGGAGCCATCATCGTTCTTTATGTATAAATTTGTGAGAGTTACTGAAACTATTTCAGCTCTGTACTGTCCAAAGTAAAGTTTCTAAACATTTACATGCTTCTCTCGTTTCTTTCTTCGGGGTATTTCAATCACAAAATTCGATCACTAAGCATTCTCTTATCTTATAACGACTCTAACATTTGTTGGTAAGATAAAATCTATGTGCAAAAAAAATTTCTGACGGTATCAGTAATTTTCCTTTTCTGGGTATAAAAACATAATATTTTGCTTTTTGCTAATTTCGTGCATTATTATTGAAGTAGTAAATGATAAAGCTTATGCCAATAATGAATCACTCGTATCTTGTATAGACTCCCTATATTTATCAATTTCTATTTATCTGTTATAAACATTAAGGATACAGCAGCTATGAAGGCAGGAATAATTCATTAAATATTTTCCTTAACACGTGAAGTCCTTCGAATATCTTGGATGCTCAAGCGCATCATTCACTATTTAGACAATGCCCAATATGGGATTCAAGTTCGAAATAAGTTATATATATATATATATATATATATATATATATATATATATATATATATATATATATATATATATATAGATATAGATATAGATATAGATATAGATATAGATATAGATATAGATATATATATATATATATATATATATATATATATATATATATATATATATATATATATATCTAAATCTAAATCTAAATCTAAATCTAAATCTAAATCTAAATCTAAATCTAAATCTAAATCTAAATCTAAATCTAAATCTATATCTATATCTATATCTATATCTATATCTATATCTATATCTACATCTACATCTACATCTACATCTACATCTACATCTACATCTACATCTACATCTACATCTACATCTACATCTACATCTACATCTACATCTACATCTATATATATATATATATATATATATATATATATATATATATATATATATATATATATATATATATACTAAGGTGTCCAACCAGGTCCAGAATTTTGGTGTCATTTGGAAGGTACCAGAATTCAGGGATTATCTGATAGTATCGATGCTAAAAGAGAAGTTAATAGTATTTCGAATATTTAGAAGGGGCGTTAGGATATTGGATAGCAAAGGGTTTTTCTACCCTTAGGAAAAACCCCAAATAAACGAAGCTACTGTCGTATCTTTGATTAAACGTCCTTGTTGTACGCTATCTGAAGATTTATTATTTATTTAAATAAATATAAAATGTTTCTGAATATTAAAACGGTTTTTTAAAATTTATATTCTACGCCTGATAGAAACGTTAGGAAACCGTAAGTAAATGAGCATCAAATAAACTTGAATAACCTGGATTAAAATATTAATGTTCTTTTTTTTCGATTACGAGTAAAATTTCAGGATGCAATCAACGTCGTAGGTGATAAAATCTTAAATACAACCGTGATTAAAGATTGAATTTGTGTATTCAATACAACACTACTTAGTATGACCCCCCCCCCCAAAAAAAAAAAAAATAATAATAATAATAAAAATAATAATAATAATAATAATGATAATAATAATAATAATAATAATAATAATAATAATAATAATAATAATAATAATAATAATAATAATAATGGCCAGTTTCTGTATATTCTCGTAAACTTACCAAGGCTAAAATTCCTTAAGCATTCCTAGTGCAATATCCTGATAATATCATTAATATAAAGCATTTGGTCATTTTACAGATAATTTTGAATATGCGCTTATGCCATTTTGTTTACTCTGTGCGGCCACTACATTCCCGGGAATATAGGGTTTAGTGATATGTAAGGTGATATATTATTTTATCATATGGAGGATTTAATATTTGCTCGTACTTTTGACATTACCTGTGATTAAACTTTAATTACTGTGAAATTTATTTAATTCATATTATAATTGATAATAAAAAAAAATGTATTTAAAAAAAAATGAATTAGTGTATTACGGCCTTATTGTTTAAAATGGTGGATTGAATGTTGCTCATGTCAATCTTATTATCACTACTTTTTAAGCATGTAATACAGTTTTAAAGATGACTGGTTATTACAGAAAGTGTGCATATAATTACTCAATTATAACAGCTCCACTAGCTGATATTTAGGCAAATTTCCCTTTTTCTCCACGCTTAGATAGGCAAACGCTTTTGAAATTTTGATAAATATCCCTTTTAACTTACCAAACCTTATATTAATTTATTTATTATTACAGAATTTTTATGACAATAAATGCGAATTCTGCTACGCCGGTATGGTGCTAATGTTCATTATTCAATATTCTATTCAAGAAATTTAAAATCATCGATTCCTAATGATAAAAAGTTACCAGTGACGGATAGGAAAGCTTTAGCTAGTGTAAATAGTTCATATCCCTTAAACTAAATTATTTAAGGCTGCACAGTAATTATATTGACTTGTCTCTACCCCTCAACAATCTTGCTCAAAGGTTTTGTTTTAAGTCCCAAGAGGACTAGATGACATTTGATAATTCAAGAATTGTCTGTACAGATTCTGAATATTTTAGAAGATACTTTATCACGTAATTCAATCCGTGGTGCTGCTAGTAACTCTCGTATTTGGGATGATGATATGATTTATAAAGGGCCTTCAACTATTACGAATAACAGTTAAGAGTTTAAACGATAATTATATTCATTAGATTGCAATAAGGGACCATGATGATTATGTAAATAAAAACATAAATGATAGAATTATCATAAGATAAGATGGCCAATGAACAACATGAAATATCAGAAAAACAAAATTTGTAGAAATTTATTTTCATTTATAAAACACCGGGCATTCTACCAGAGTAATCTGCTAATAAAAAAAATAAAGTTTGGAATATCAAAGTCTTATTGATAATCATTTGATATAACAATAAAAGCAAACGTACAAGACGTAGTGCAGGAAAATAAATTCCTTTCTTAATTAAAATCGAGAAATTTTATACATGCAGTCCTTACGCAACTATACATGCATAACTCAAATGTTCATCTAGATGTCGCCCTTACGTACAAAAAAGCTGGATGTGAAATTATTATTATTATTATTATTATTTTTCGATAATTGAGATGTTTGTGAACGAAAAATATGTCGCCCTGTCAACTCTAATGTAAATAATAATACAGAGATTCATGCCTGGCTGATTGCCATAATACAGCTCGAATGAATGACTTTAGACATGTTGCCAGGAATGTCAGAAGCCTAAAGGAGTAGGCTTACTGTATATGTCTTTTAAATTGAATGTATATTGTTCCTAACTAAGCTATGTCTGACTATTGGGGAGAATTTTATTGTCCTTTTTTTAGGAATATCTGTAAATACTTAGATATACATGCAATAAATATAACGGGTTATTATCCATAATTAAATGGAGTTACAAAACGTGTTAATCACTATATCTAAGTCATATTTTGCCTTGCTACTGGAGACAATGATCCAAACCGTTGGTTAGGGATAGAACTACAACAAGTATATTTTACTATCAATCAATAGAGGTATTTCCTCCAGATATTTTATATGATAAGCAGGTTAGAATACCTTTTGACGTAATTAACCTTCTGTGTATTATTCCTTACACACTGCAAAGTATGATAAACAAGAGCAATAATTTTTTTTAGACCTCTGTCAATAAATAATGTCAACCCTTTATCAAAGTCTACGGACATCACATCTTCCTTTTCATATGTTGAATATACAGTACTGTAGATTGTGAAAAGGGCATTATTGATCCAGAATCATGATCTTGATCTTCCAAAGTGTCATGGTTTTTTAAGATGTATAACACCTATTCATTGTTAGAATTATGTTGAATTTGGTCAATTTGTTTTCACGTAATCTTTAAAATTGTGAAAAATGCAAATCCGGATCTAAAATCCTGATCTGGATCCGGATCATTTCCTAAATTTAATGGGATCGTCCAAGACCTATGATTCATCTGTGATGAAAATTTAGTCAAAAGCCGTTGAGAAGATTTGAAGTAATCCTATCCACAGGCATGCACCCATATAAGTAAGCGAATGAATAGATAAACCGACTCGACAATATAAAATTTTCTTCTTCTTCAACTTTTAATTCTTCTTCAACTTCTTCTTCTTCTTCGATTTTTAATTCTTCTTCAACTTCTACTTATTCCTCAACTTCTTCTTCTTCTTCTTCTTCTTCTTCTTCTTCTTCTTCTTCTTCTTCTTCTTCTTCTTCTTCTTCTTCTTTTTCTTTTCTTCTTCTTTTTCTTTTCTTTTTCTTTTTCTTTTTCTTCTTTCTTCTTTCTTCTTCTTCTTCTTCTTCTTATTATTATTATTATTATTATTATTATTATTATTATTATTATTATTATTAGTAGTAGTAGTAGTAGTAGTAGTAGTAGTAGTAGTAGTATATGTAATTGCTCGGTCATATAAATGTCAGTAACTTAAAAAAAATTGAGAATTATTGTAAATTTTCTGTGAAAATCATGCCTACTAGGAGTTTCGAATGTTCTACGGGGATTATGGGATGTTTAGATAGAAGTGCCTTAATTTGAAATGAGTCAAAATTCAGAAATTAGGTTTAAACTAAACAAGTAAGTTTTCATTGTGCTTTTATCAAGTAAATATGAATATTTCCAGTCACATCCTGTAGTATTATCTAAAATATGTAAAGTAATAAGTCCTTGATGTCGCTTAACTATGCAAAGCGATATTTTTGTAAAATGTAATCAAAATATATTTTTGTAAGCTATCCATATTATTTAATATTTAGGCTTTTTATGCATAATTATGTTGCCACCTTAATTCTCGTCAATATTACTGTAAAATCTCTAAGTTAGAGTGTTTCAGGTATTTATTTCCTGATTATAAAATAATTAGAAATAATCTAACAAATGTAGTTGTTGGTGGTGTGTTGTTTCTAGGATAAATGAAAATAGAAAAAATATTCATGGAAATACGTTCGGACTAATTGCTCTGACTGAATAATGTCTACAGACAATGTATATGCGGATCC
>NC_090748.1:43740487-43741856 GCF_036898095.1 Palaemon carinicauda
AGGACGTACGGGCCCAATTGACAGACGCCGACATGCTCCCGATGAACGAACTCCTGTCGAAGGCTCAGAAGCTCCACGAGGCCTCCAAAGCATCTTGCCTCAGAGCATCATCGTCAACACCGCCTCCGTTCTCCTCCTTCAGCAGCTGCTCATCCATAGACTCCTCGGCAAATGGCCCTTGAGGACGACGAGATCAACATTCTATCAAGAAAGAAACCACCACAACCGACGCGACCGAACCCTAGGCCTAACCGGCATGGTGCTTCTACCACCAACAGTTCAGCAGTGACGCCAAGAAATGTAGAGCACCATGCAGTTTCCCTAGAAGATGACGCCAGAAGCATCCACCATCGCAGCCGCAGTTAACCAAAACAAGATTGGTTTCTGTATCCTCGATACCATTTCCAACCGTAGACTCATGGTGGACACCGGCGCAATGCAGTCAACGTTCCCTCCTTCGAAGTCCGACCTAGACCGTGGTCCCGACAAAAACGCTCCCTCACTCATCGCCGCCGACGTATCTCCCATACGGTGCTATGGGATCAAGACCCTCAAGATATCTATCATGGGCCGTTCGTATTCTTGGCCCTTCGCTATCGCCGACGTCAATCGCCCCCCTCCTCGGTGCGGATTTCCTTGCCCACCATGGACTCCTCGTCGATGTCGCTAACAGACGTCTCATCGACACGGGAACCTGCCAGTCTCGCGCCCTAGAACGCGGCCCTGCAACAATGTCCGTATCCGCCGTAACGACGCACCCCTACGCCGACCTCCTACGAGAGTTTCCCGAGGTTTTCAAGCCCGAGCTCCGACACTCGCCAGATTCCCCGTCCAAGCATGGTATCTACCACCACATCACAATGACAGGACCTCCCACTCACGCCAAATTCCGCCGCCTCCCGCCTCAGAAACTGAAGGATGCCAAACGCGCCTTCGAGGACATGGAACGCATGGGTATCTGTAAGAAAGCATCGAGCCCCTGGGCATCACCCCTGCACATGGTTTAAAAAGCCGGACGGGTCCTGGAGACCTTGCGGCGACTAGAGGCGCCTCAACCTCATCACAACGCCCGATCATTACCCGCTGCCCAACATGCAGGACCTAACGAACGCGTTTGTACGGTGCAAAGTTTTTTACCAAGATGGACCTCCTCAAGTCTTACTTCCAGGTCCCCGTATTC
The DNA here is from genome assembly GCF_036898095.1 of Palaemon carinicauda. Lineage (NCBI taxonomy): Eukaryota > Metazoa > Arthropoda > Malacostraca > Decapoda > Palaemonidae > Palaemon > Palaemon carinicauda. The sequence continues at coordinate 43,741,668 of NC_090748.1, forward strand.
CCGGAAGATATCCCGAAAACTGCCATTGTAACGCCGTTCGAATCCTACACCTTCGCATACTCAACCTTCGGTCTACGCAACGCCGGGGGCGACCTTCCAACGACTAATGGATAGCATTCTGGGTGACCTACCTTTCTGCGTCTGCTACGTCGACGACATCCTGATATTCTCGAAAACCTAGGAGGAACA
>NC_090748.1:43749856-43752356 GCF_036898095.1 Palaemon carinicauda
CAGAAGGGGGCAATGGTCCCACGACGTCGATGTGTATAAGGCCGAAACGTCTTTTTGGCTGGGGAAAATCGCCTACCCCCGATTCGGTGTGACGGCTGACCTTGCTTAACTGGCAGTTGATGCATGACTTCGTTCATTCCCGGGCGTCCTTTTTTATCCCTGGCCAGACAAACTTTTCAGATAGAAAGCGAGCGGTGGTGCGTCCTGAGGGGTGCGAAAGTCCATGGATGATATCGAATATTTTCCTTCTGCAGGAGGCTGGTACCCAGGGACGTGGGCGGCCCGTGCTGGTGTCGCAAAGAATAGTTACTCCTGCTGGTCCGAGGGGAATCGCACTTATCTTGAGCGCGGATGGCTCCGTCAGGTGATCCTGTGCTTCTCGGTCGGTGCGTTGTTCGGTTGCGAGATTGGCGTAGTCGATTCCCAGGTGGATCGCGTCAATTTCAATCCTTGAAAGGGCGTCCGCGACTGGGTTTTTCTTTCCTGGGACGTAACGTATGGTGCACCCGAATTCGGCGATTGATGCGAGATGACGTTGTTGTCGGGAGGACCATGCGTCCGTCGATTTCGTGAAGGCGTGTAATAGGGGTTGATGGTCCGTCGCGATTGTGAAGGGGGGTACCCTCCAAGATGTGCCTGAAGTGGCGGACGGCGAGGTAGACGGCGAGGAGTTCCCTATCAAAGGTGCTGTATCTTGTTTCGGCGGGTTTCAATTTCTTGCTGAAGAATGCCAGCGGTCAAGGAGAACCATCGACGAGTTGCTCAAGCACAGCCCCGCAGGCGACGTTGTTGGCGTCGGTCGTTAGTCGCAGGGGCGCGTTGTCGTCGAAATGAGCCAGGGTGGTGGCATTCGCAAGGGCATCCTTCGTCTGAGCGAATGCCTGTTGCTGGGGCAAACCCCACTCGAGTTTTTTTGCTTTTCCTTTCAGGACGTCGTCGAGGGGTGACAGGGTTTGTGCGATGTTGGGGATGAAGCGCCTGTAGTAATTGACCATTCCCAAGAACTCCTTAAGTTGGCGGATGGTCGTAGGCATTGGGAACTTCCTGATGGCGTCGACCTTGGTTGTCATGGGTTTTACCCCGCGCGATGATACGCGGTGACCAAGGAAATCCACTCCCTCCGCACCGAACGTGCATTTGTCGAAGCGTACGACTAGGCCGTTCTCCTGTAGGCGCTTTAGGACAGTGTGGACGTGTCCCCGGTGTTCCTCCTTGGTTTTCGAGAATATCAGGATGTCGTCGACGTAGCAGACGCAGAAAGGTAGGTCACCCAGAATGCTATCCATTAGTCGTTGGAAGGTCGCCCCGGCGTTGCGTAGACCGAAGGTTGAGTATGCGAAGGTGTAGGATCCGAACGGCGTTACAATGGCAGTTTTCGGGATATCTTCCGGGAATACGGGGACCTGGAAGTAAGACTTGAGGAGGTCCATCTTGGTAAAAAACTTTGCACTGTACAACGCGTTCGTTAGGTCCTGCATGTTGGGCAGCGGGTAATGATCGGGCGTTGTGATGAGGTTGAGGCGCCTCTAGTCGCCGCAAGGTCTCCAGGACCCGTCCGGCTTTTTAACCATGTGCAGGGGTGATGCCCAGGGGCTCGATGCTTTCTTACAGATACCCATGCGTTCCATGTCCTCGAAGGCGCGTTTGGCATCCTTCAGTTTCTGAGGCGGGAGGCGGCGGAATTTGGCGTGAGTGGGAGGTCCTGTCATTGTGATGTGGTGGTAGATACCATGCTTGGACGGGGAACCTGGCGAGTGTCGGAGCTCGGGCTTAAACCTCGGGAAACTCTCGTAGGAGGTCGGCGTAGGGGTGCGTCGTTACGGCGGATACGGACATTGTTGCAGGGCCGCGTTCTAGGGCGCGAGACTGGCAGGTTCGCGTGTCGATCTGACGTCTGTTAGCGACATCGACGAGGAGTCCATGGTGGGCAAGGAAATCCGCACCGAGGAGGGGGCGATTGACCTCGGCGATAGCGAAGGGCTAAGAATACGAACGGCCCATGATAGATATCTTGAGGGTCTTGATCCCATAGCACCGTATGGGAGATCCGTTGGCGGCGATGAGTGAGGGAGCGTTTTTGTCGGGACCACGGTCTAGGTCGGACTTCGAAGGAGGGAACGTTGACTGCATTGCGCCGGTGTCCACCATGAGTCTACGGTTGGAAATGGTATCGAGGATACAGAAACCAATCTTGTTTTGGTTAACTGCGGCTGCGATGGTGGCAGGTGGATGCTTCTGGCGTCATCTTCTAGGGAAACTGCATGGTGCTCTACATTTCTTGGCGTCACTGTTGAACTGTTGGTGGCAGAAGCACCATGCCGGGTTAGGCCTAGGGTTCGGTCGCGTCGGTTGTGGTGGTTTCTTTCTTGATAGAATGTTGATCTCGTCGTCCTCAAGGGCCATTGCCGAGGAGTCTATGGATGAGCAGCTGCTGAAGGAGGAGAACGGAGGCGGTGTTGACGATGATGCTCCGAGGCAAGATGCTTTGGAGGCCTCGTGG
>NC_090748.1:43754856-43762356 GCF_036898095.1 Palaemon carinicauda
CCACTATGTATGGCATATATAAATTATGAGATATCTTTTGACTCTGTCAAAACTTGAGCCGTAATATAAGCCCTTCAAAGACAAGGACAAGGTAAATCCTTGGTTCAAAACATAAAGATATCTATATAGTAAGTAGAGTAATCCCGATCGAAATTAAGGATTGAGACAGGGAAACCCCATCTCTTCTAAATTATTCACAAACCGCCAAGAAACTATAAATATATAGATGAAGATTATGTAGGATTTAATATTAATTAGGAATACCTTAACAAATTAAGATTTACAGATGACTCAGTTAATCATGGAGGGGAATTACAAAAGATGGTAGAAGATTCACATAGAGAATGTATCGATGTGGGACTGAAAATGAATGCAAGAGGAAAAAAAAATAATATTAATAACAAAACTTTATATATTATTAATGAATATACGTAAAAGTCATGTTAGTGAATGTTTTAGCAGGATATGAGATCAAAATCAAGATGATGATAAGCATGGGATGGAAAGCTTTTAGTAAAAAAAAAAAATAAGATTTTGAAAAGTAAAAGGACACCATCTCTATAGAGAAAAGAACTTAATCAGAAGGTTCTACCAACATTAACTTATGCATGAAAAAATTATACCTTACTAAAGCCTTACAGCATTACCTAGTTATAACTCAGAGAGCTATGGAAAGAATAACGATGGGAGTAACACCAATAGACACAACGAAAACATGGATACGAGAGCAAACAAAAGTAGAGGATATTCGAACATATATGAAAAAGAAATGGCCATCGATATCACTTAATGAGAAGAACAGATAATAGATTGGCTTTAAAAATAGTATAATTGGTCATATGGCATTGCAAAAGAAGCATAGAAAAGAAGAGAAGACAATTGAATGATGAGCTAAGAAAAGGTAAAGGTATACCGCATACTGCCATAATAAGCACACGGAAGTAGAAAAACAGGCTTAAGGTCTTTACCCTGCAGTGGAATAGTTACAGCTGATGATGATGATGATGATGATATATATATATATATATATATATATATATATATATATATATATATATATATATATATATATATATATATATATATATATAAATTATAGTTAGACACTCCCTCTATATTGTGATGTGTATACAGCCCCTGTAAAGTTTAGTTCATAAAGTTTCAGGTTGAGGAAACCCCATCCGACAAGAAATTCTCAATACTTAATATATCATTTATCATAGCTGTTTTGGCAGAGCCTAAGGACACTTGACACTAAATCTACGGTACATTATCTCCCCCATAATACCATAATAATCATTGATCAGTATTGTAAGCCTTGTTCTTTGATTCCTTAGGTCTCTGATATAAAAAGTTGCAGGGATAAATAATAATTTGTTACTTTTTTCCTCTATATGTGACGCTAGTTTTCTGGTAATAATATCAGAGTCAATGACCTTCGATGTCAGGATGCAAGAAACCATTAATTCATTCATTCTGGTAAAATAAACTATTATTTTCAAACAATTACTTCAACATGAGTAACTGTAAGGGAAAGAGTTTTCATGGAAATACAATATTCCTAATGACATATAATTAAAGCTTATAATATTACGTTAATAAAGAAAAAATCTACTACAGATAAATTGCAGGTCACCTTATTAGTTAAAAACATATGGAAGCAGAGAGAAAGGTCGTATTAAAGCCAAATAAAAAGGAAAACAAACATTTGCGTGTTTGCTCCTGAAAAAATCAGCTTGGGAGTTCCATCTGAGAGTTAACGAAAGAGGATTTGCAATTGAATTCTAAGTAACGTAAAAGGAAAAGGATATTCTCTTTTCCCTCACAACGTTTTGGTTCTTGCTTTGTTTCCCAAGTAGCATCTTGATATTTCTACAATATGTTCTTTTATTTCCGGTTTCTTAGTCTTCTTTGTTTGCATATTTCACTAAGGATACCATTTATCATTTCTTTGAAGATGGTGTTAAACACTACCTGCAATATATCACTTAATTTTAAGAGAGCAATATTTTTTCTTGGATGATTATTATGAAAATATATCAGGAGAAAAATTCCTTTTTATTTCCTAATTTTAATCCGTAACGAATGAAGGTATTTTAAAGTAAAAGAATAAGAATGTAAGAAAGTCATGAATTAATTTTCGGTAAAGGATCCGCATATACATTGTCTGTAGACATTATTCAGTCAGAGCAATTAGTCCGAACGTATTTCCATGAATATTTTTTCTATTTTCATTTATCCTAGAAACAACACACCACCAACAACTACATTTGTTAGATTATTTCTAATTATTTTATAATCAGGAAATAAATACCTGAAACACTCTAACTTAGAGATTTTACAGTAATATTGACGAGAATTAAGGTGGCAACATAATTATGCATAAAAAGCCTAAATATTAAATAATATGGATAGCTTACAAAAATATATTTTGATTACATTTTACAAAAATATCGCTTTGCATAGTTAAGCGACATCAAGGACTTATTACTTTACATATTTTAGATAATACTACAGGATGTGACTGGAAATATTCATATTTACTTGATAAAAGCACAATGAAAACTTACTTGTTTAGTTTAAACCTAATTTCTGAATTTTGACTCATTTCAAATTAAGGCACTTCTATCTAAACATCCCATAATCCCCGTAGAACATTCGAAACTCCTAGTAGGCATGATTTTCACAGAAAATTTACAATAATTCTCAATTTTTTTTAAGTTACTGACATTTATATGACCGAGCAATTACATACTACTACTACTACTACTACTACTACTACTACTACTACTACTAATAATAATAATAATAATAATAATAATAATAATAATAATAATAAGAAGAAGAAGAAGAAGAAGAAGAAGAAGGAGAAGAAGAAGAAAAAGAAAAAGAAAAAGAAAAAGAAAAAGAAAAAGAAAAAGAAGAAGTTGAGGAATAAGAAGATGAAGAAGAAGAAGAAGAAGAAGAAGAAGAAGAAGAAGAAGAAGAAGAAGAAGTTGAGGAATAAGTAGAAGTTGAAGAAGAATTAAAAATCGAAGAAGAAGAAGAAGTTGAAGAAGAATTAAAAGTTGAAGAAGAAGAAAATTTTATATTGTCGAGTCGGTTTATCTATTCATTCGCTTACTTATATGGGTGCATGCCTGTGGATAGGATTACTTCAAATCTTCTCAACGGCTTTTGACTAAATTTTCATCACAGATGAATCATAGGTCTTGGACGATCCCATTAAATTTAGGAAATGATCCGGATCCAGATCAGGATTTTAGATCCGGATTTGCATTTTTCACAATTTTAAAGATTACGTGAAAACAAATTGACCAAATTCAACATAATTCTAACAATGAATAGGTGTTATACATCTTAAAAAACCATGACACTTTGGAAGATCAAGATCATGATTCTGGATCAATAATGCCCTTTTCACAATCTACAGTACTGTATATTCAACATATGAAAAGGAAGATGTGATGTCCGTAGACTTTGATAAAGGGTTGACATTATTTATTGACAGAGGTCTAAAAAAAATTATTGCTCTTGTTTATCATACTTTGCAGTGTGTAAGGAATAATACACAGAAGGTTAATTACGTCAAAAGGTATTCTAACCTGCTTATCATATAAAATATCTGGAGGAAATACCTCTATTGATTGATAGTAAAATATACTTGTTGTAGTTCTATCCCTAACCAACGGTTTGGATCATTGTCTCCAGTAGCAAGGCAAAATATGACTTAGATATAGTGATTAACACGTTTTGTAACTCCATTTAATTATGGATAATAACCCGTTATATTTATTGCATGTATATCTAAGTATTTACAGATATTCCTAAAAAAAGGACAATAAAATTCTCCCCAATAGTCAGACATAGCTTAGTTAGGAACAATATACATTCAATTTAAAAGACATATACAGTAAGCCTACTCCTTTAGGCTTCTGACATTCCTGGCAACATGTCTAAAGTCATTCATTCGAGCTGTATTATGGCAATCAGCCAGGCATGAATCTCTGTATTATTATTTACATTAGAGTTGACAGGGCGACATATTTTTCGTTCACAAACATCTCAATTATCGAAAAATAATAATAATAATAATAATAATTTCACATCCAGCTTTTTTGTACGTAAGGGCGACATCTAGATGAACATTTGAGTTATGCATGTATAGTTGCGTAAGGACTGCATGTATAAAATTTCTCGATTTTAATTAAGAAAGGAATTTATTTTCCTGCACTACGTCTTGTACGTTTGCTTTTATTGTTATATCAAATGATTATCAATAAGACTTTGATATTCCAAACTTTATTTTTTTTATTAGCAGATTACTCTGGTAGACTGCCCGGTGTTTTATAAATGAAAATAAATTTCTACAAATTTTGTTTTTCTGATATTTCATGTTGTTCATCGGCCATCTTATCTTATGATAATTCTATCATTTATGTTTTTATTTACATAATCATCATGGTCCCTTATTGCAATCTAATGAATATAATTATCGTTTAAACTCTTAACTGTTATTCGTAATAGTTGAAGGCCCTTTATAAATCATATCATCATCCCAAATACGAGAGTTACTAGCAGCACCACGGATTGAATTACGTGATAAAGTATCTTCTAAAATATTCAAAATCTGTACAGACAATTCTTGAATTATCAAATGTCATCTAGTCCTCTTGGGACTTACAACAAAACCTTTGAGCAAGATTGTTGAGGGGTAGAGACAAGTCAATATAATTACTGTGCAGCCTTAAATAATTTAGTTCAAGGGATATGAACTATTTACACTAGCTAAAGCTTTCCTATCCGTCACTGGTAACTTTTTATCATTAGGAATCGATGATTTTAAATTTCTTGAATAGAATATTGAATAATGAACATTAGCACCATACCGGCGTAGCAGAATTCGCATTTATTGTCATAAAAATTCTGTAATAATAAATAAATTAATATAAGGTTTGGTAAGTTAAAAGGGATATTTATCAAAATTTCAAAGCGTTTGCCTATCTAAGCGTGGAGAAAAAGGGAAATTTGCCTAAATATCAGCTAGTGGAGCTGTTATAATTGAGTAATTATATGCACAGTTTCTGTAATAACCAGTCATCTTTAAAACTATATTACATGCTTAAAAAGTAGTGATAATAAGATTGACATGAACAACATTCAATTCACCATTTTAAACAATAAGGCCGTAATACACTAATTCATTTTTTTTAAATACATTTTTTTTATTATCAATTATAATATGAATTAAATAAATTTCACAGTAATTAAAGTTTAATCACAGGTAATGTCAAAAGTACGAGCAAATATTAAATCCTCCATATGATAAAATTATATATCACCTTACATATCACTAAACCCTATATTCCCGGGAATGTAGTGGCCGCACAGAGTAAACAAAATGGCATAAGCGCATATTCAAAATTATCTGTAAAATGACCAAATGCTTTATATTAATGATATTATCAGGATATTGCACTAGGAATGCTTAAGGAATTTTAGCCTTGGTAAGTTTACGAGAATATACAGAAACTGGCCATTATTATTATTATTATTATTATTATTATTATTATTTTTTTTTTTTTTTTTGGGGGGGGGGTCATACAAAGTAGTGTTGTATTGAATACACAAATTCAATCTTTAATCACGGTTGTATTTAAGATTTTATCACCTACGACGTTGATTGCATCCTGAAATTTTACTCGTAATCGAAAAAAAAGAACATTAATATTTTAATCCAGGTTATTCAAGTTTATTTGATGCTCATTTACTTACGGTTTCCTAACGTTTCTATCAGGCGTAGAATATAAATTTTAAAAAAACCGCTTTAATATTCAGAAACATTTTATATTTATTTAAATAAATAATAAATCTTCAGATAGCGTACAACAAGGACGTTTAATCAAAGATACGACAGTAGCTTCGTTTATTTGGGGTTTTTCCTAAGGGTAGAAAAACCCTTTGCTATCCAATATCCTAACGCCCCTTCTAAATATTCGAAATACTATTAACTTCTCTTTTAGCATCGATACTATCAGATAATCCCTGAATTCTGGTACCTTCCAAATGACACCAAAATTCTGGACCTGGTTGGACACCTTAGTATATATATATATATATATATATATATAAATAAATATATATATATATATATATATATATAGATATAGATATAGATATAGATATAGATATAGATATAGATATAGATATATATATATATATAGTATATATATCTATATCTATATCTATATCTATATATATATATCTATATATATATATATATATATATATATAACTTATTTCGAACTTGAATCCCATATTGGGCATTGTCTAAATAGTGAATGATGCACTTGAGCATCCAAGATATTCGAAGGACTTCACGTGTTAAGGAAAATATTTAATGAATTATTCCTGCCTTCATAGCTGCTGTATCCTTAATGTTTATAACAGATAAATAGAAATTGATAAATATAGGGAGTCTATACAAGATACGAGTGATTCATTATTGGCATAAGCTTTATCATTTACTACTTCAATAATAATGCACGAAATTAGCAAAAAGCAAAATATTATGTTTTTATACCCAGAAAAGGAAAATTACTGATACCGTCAGAAATTTTTTTTGCACATAGATTTTATCTTACCCAACAAATGTTAGAGTCGTTATAAGATAAGAGAATGCTTAGTGATCGAATTTTGTGATTGAAATACCCCGAAGAAAGAAACGAGAGAAGCATGTAAACGTTTAGAAACTTTACTTTGGACAGTACAGAGCTGAAATAGTTTCAGTAACTCTCACAAATTTATACATAAAGAACGATGATGGCTCCAAATTGGGAGCTGAAAGCAAGGTAAACAAATCTTTTATATTGAAAAATTTGGAGCATAAATTAAAACATATGAGTATTGAACTAAATAGTGAATTAAGTAAGTAATTTAAAGTTTCCTTGAAATATTTGTAAGATGTAGCATATTGATCCGAATGAAAATGAGATAGATATCAGAAAAAAAGAAAATCCTTTTAAAGAGAGAACATATCCCCTATTACCTTTTTATCAAGTTGTTTCAAGAAAGAACTTGATCATTTGTTGCAGCATGTATTATTATAACGCTGTTTAGGTCCTTACGGTTATTCATAGCGTGTAGCTGAAGAAACCAGATGGATCATTTAGAAGGTTTACTGAATATAGGGAACTATGTTCAATCAGTGTGACTGACAATTATACTTTGACTCTTAGAGATCAGTGACTACATAATCCTGGTAGAAATTTATTTCTATTTGAAACACGATGTTGTGTTGATATTTATCCATATTGACTCATTAGGGGTACTTTGAATGAATTACTACCAATTGTGTCACGTGGTGGCCCGGGGGAAATCGGGTAAAACTCGCTGGTAAGAGACTGATGTCTCGCCAGGTAAATCCTCGGACAGCTAGATTAGCGTCGGGTTCAGATTTCCTTTTATGGGCTCTCGTAACATGGTTGGTTTCGACCTGGC
>NC_090748.1:43779223-43816723 GCF_036898095.1 Palaemon carinicauda
TACCTAGTTTCTCTTCCTCTTGTTCTGTTGAAGTTTTTATGGTTTAAATGGGAAGTATTTATTTTAATATTGTTACTATTCCTAAAATGTTCTATTTTCCTTATTTCCTTTCCTCACTGGGCTATTTTCCCTGTTGGGGCCCCTGGGCTTATAGCATCCTGCTTTTCCAACTAGGGTTGTAGCTTAGCATTTAATAATAATAATAATAATAATAAAGTGTTGATTCATTTAAAAAGCTGCGATTCCTCCTTTGGAGAGAGTTCCTTTGAATGTTAAATTGTATGTTGATGACCTGGCTTGTTTAAGGAACTTGATACGACTGCTCAGATTTAGATAACGTTGATGACCCGGACTGAATGAACCTACGATCGATGATGATGACGATGTTTATGATGATTATGATGACGATGTTTATGATGATTAGGATGATGATGATGATGATATAGACTGCCCAATAAAGTGAGGCAGTTAAAGCAGATTGTGCCAGTGTTGCGTCTGCCAGAGAGTTGTGGCTTTGGCCTAAAAGGACTGTTGGCCCTAGTGTGGATAAGAGGTCCACGCATAAACAAATGTTGATTTTGGTGTGCGGGTAATTTTAAGTTTGGTAGGGTTTTTTATTTGAATGGTGTTACGTTACTTTTATATTTATCAAGTTAAAGATTAGTTATAAGTGTAATTATTTTGGTTTGTGGATGTTAAGTATTGTAGTTTTAAGAAATATTGTTGTAAGGTTATGTTTTGTTTTTTGTGTCCTTTTGTCTAAGAGTCCAGTTTTAGATAACGTAAGGGGAAAGTATGTGTTGAGGAGACCATTGTCTGTAAGTGTGATTCAGGGTGTGGGGGTTGTTTGTGCAACATCCCGCCACATTATTTTGGCGCCCGAACAGGGACTGCCGAGGTGGGATTGAAGCTGGACTCTTGGACGAAGGACTGATAGGATTAGGAATTAGATTTAAGGCTGAAGAACAGGTTGATGAAAAATGGAAGAACAGTTAAGGGTTTTGAAGGAGGAATTGCGGCTGAGTAAGGAGCGTGAGGAGAGGTTGCTAATAGAGAATGAGAGGTTGAACTGGGAGAATGCGGCGATGCAGAAGGAGCTTAGGGAGTTAAAGGGGACAGTAGAGAGAGTGGAAGAATGTGTTGAGATGAGGATGCGAGAGAATGAAGAACGAATAGAGAAACGAATGGAAGATATGATTGGGCAAGTCATGGGGATGATGAAAACTATAATGGGTGAAGGTGCAGTCGGAGGAGTGTCCTCAGCTTCGGGCAATGGGTTGGTAGTGGAAGAGAAGGATAAGGTAGGTGATAATGGGAAAGGAAGTGATAGTGATAGTAGTAATAGTGATGGTGATGTTGAAGATAAGGGAATTAGGCATAGTAAGGATGAACAGAAAGGTGAGAGGAAAGATGAAAGGAAAGGTAAAAGTGATGTGAAGAAAGGGAAGACAAAGTATCAGGCTGATAGCAAGGACGATCGTGAATGGGTGAAAGTGGTAAGTAAGAAAAAGGGTAAGAAAGGAATGGTTAAGGATAGGAATTTAAGTGTGGAAGTGGATTCATTATATTCGAATGAGGAAGAAGGTAACAAGGGAGTAGACAGTGATGATAGCAGTGAGAATGAACGTGATGTGTGTAAGACTGTGTTTATGAGAGAGGTACCTCGGTGTGAAAGGTTCAATGAGCATAGCAGTAGGGATGTATATGATTTTTTCAAGGAGTATGAGAGGTATTGTCAGGATAAGTATGGTGATAGTAAAAGAATTTGGGCTAGGGAGTTAGGAGAATATTTGACTGGGTATTTGTTGACGATGTATGGAGTGATAATGAGTGTAGGGGACGTTGATTATGAAAGTGTGAAAACGAGAATAATTGAGCAGGTAAAACGTATGAAAGGGAGTGTTAAGTATAAGCGTAAGAATGATTTTGATGAAGCACGGATGAATGCAGGAGAAGCGATATCAATGTACGTATGTAGGTTGGAAACTTTAGCTAGGAAGAAGTATGGGGATGAAGGTATAAATGAGAATAAGGAGTTAATGAGGAAGTTTTTGGCTACTGTACCCGAGAATGTTGCTGAGTTTGTTAATTTGAAACGGAAGGAGAAAATGAGGTGGACGAAAGAAAGATTGACATGGGATGATATTTTAGAGATAGTTGAGGATTACGAGTTGGATAGGTGTATGAAAGAAAGTAAATCTGTGAGTGTAAGAACTGGAATGGAGGAAAGTGTGCCAGAATTTGTTAGTTTTTAGAGATGCTGTTATGAGAGGACCGATGAGGGTAGCTGATAGTGTAGTAGATAGGAGTGTTAGGGCGAGTAATTTGGGAATACCTGTAAGGACAAATGAAGGGTTTAGGCAAGGGAATCAGGTTTGGAGGGATAGGAGTGCTAGTGTGCCGCAAGATAGGTCAGGTAGTTGTATCCGTGAAGAGAAGTGTTATAGATGTGGGAAAGTAGGACATAAGAAGAATGAATGTAGATGGGCTCTTGGTGCTTGTTTTGGATGTGGTGAGGTAGGGCATAGAATTAGCGAGTGCACGAAAGAGAAAGGGGTAAAATGTTATCGGTGTGGTATGACAGGGCACATAGCGAGTGGATGTCGGAGTAATCGTACAAATGTGATTTGCGGTAATTGTGGTAAGGATGGTCATTATGCTAGAATGTGCAAGGAGCCACGGGGTAAGTGTACTGAATGTGGTGCAGATGGGCATGTAGCTAGGGTATGTAGGAAGAAGGGAGTAAATCAGCCAGGATGTTCGGGAAACTAGAGTGTAAGAGGGTTCAGCTGGGTGAGTCCTCGAGTGTGTGCGGAGTGAATGTGATGCATGTTCGTGAAGGTTTACTACATGAAGACGTGATGGGCGAAAGAGCTTATGACTGCAATAGTGCAAAAGTAAATTTTAATGGAATAGAGCTAGTTGGTCTGATTGATACTGGTTGTGGTGTCAATTTAATGTTTAGGAATGCATACGATAAGGTAAGGGATGTGTGTGAATTTAGGGGGTGTAAAGGTGAAGTGAAAGGTATCGGTAATTTAAGTATGTCTGTGCAAGGAAAGTTGCGTGAAAATGTCATGATTGGGGGGCTGATGATGGAAGATAATGATTTTTATGTGGTTGAGGGAGTAAATGACAAATACGATGTGTTGTTAGGTTATAACTTCTTGAAAAAATGCGGTATGATTGTACATCCTAATGTAAATATGATAGAGATGAAAGTTAAGGGTAAATTTTGTGGGGAATTTTATTTGAATGAAGATGGTAGTGTATGTACGAAGGTATGGAAAGGTGTGCCGTTAATAGCAAAAGAAGGTGTTAAATTGTCAAAAGATGCGAGTGAGGTTGTCAGTGTAAAAGTTGCATGGCCGAATAGTCTGGGAATTGCCAATAGTGACAATTGTGAATATGTAGTGGAAGGTTCGGAAGCAAGTAATTTGGTGAAAGCAAGTGTGCATGTGTATGATGGTATTTTGAATTTGCAGGAGCCGAAGGTGTATGTGAGCTTGTTGCCGACTGTAAGGAGGAGGAGAATACGGGGTATACGTGAGGGTGATTGCATGGGATGTATGTATACGTTGGTCAATGTAGAGGATGAAAGGTATGTTAAATTGAGACGGGTTATGACGGGTAAGATAAAGCCGGATGACGATTGGGACTATGAAAGTTTGAAAGAAAGAATTAATGTAGATGAGAATATAAGTGAGGGGGAAAGGGAACAATTGTATAGGATGTTATGGGATAGACGGAGAGTTTTGAGTCGCGGTGACGAGGATTGTGGGGGATCAAAGCTGCCTGAATTTAAGATAGTTCTTAGTAATGATACCCCCATATATCAGCGTCCCCGACATTTTTCTCCGCCTATTGCCAGAGAAATAGAAGAGCAGTGCCAGGAGTTAGAGCAAATGGGTGTAATAGAAAGGAGTGAGAGTGCCTGGAATAGCCCTATTGTACCTGTAAGAAAGCCGGATGGAAGTTTACGGATGTGTATTGATTATAGGAAGGAGAATGAAGTAACTGTTAAAGAACGTTTTCCGATGAATGTAGTGTCTGACTGTGTGTATAAGATGCATGGTATGAAAGTTTTTACAAAGTTAGATTTAGTTAGGGGCTATTACCAGATGCCTCTGGCAGAGGGGAGCAGGCCCATTACGGCATTTTCAAGTAGAAATTGTCATTTTCAGTTTAAAAGATTAAGTTTTGGCCTTGCTAATGCGCCTGCTGCCTTCCAGAGGGCGATGAATGTAGTTTTGGCTGGGTTTGATAGACAGAAGGTGACTGTTTTTATTGATGATATTTTGATTGCTAGTGAGACAGTTGAGGAACACATGCAGTTGCTTGAAGCAGTATTAGAACGGTTGATAGAAGTTGGGGTGAAAGTTAAGCTTGAAAAGTGTACATGGTTGGCCGGGGAGGTGGAATTTCTTGGGCATGTGGTGAGTGAATCGGGTATAAGGAAGAGTGAAAAGTTTGTGAGTAAGGTGAGAGAGTTTCCACGTCCTCATACGGTGCGTGAGTTGAGAGGGTTTCTTGGGTTAATTGAATTTGGTCGGAAGTTTGTCAGAGATTGTTCGGGAATAGGGAAGCCTTTGAATGAGTGGACAGGTAAGAGAAATAGTACGAGACTGAAATGGGATGAGCGTATGATTGAAGCATTTGAAAACTTGAAAGAAGAGGCTGCGAGAGACGTCACTTTGGCTTTTCCCGATTATAGTGAACATGCGAGTATGCTAGAGTTATATACGGATGCTAGTGGGATTAGTATGGGCGGTTGCTTGGTTCAAATGCAAAGAATAAACGGAGATGAACAGTTGAGAGTGATAGCGTATGTAAGTAAAGCATTTAATAAGGCTGAGCGAAGGTATTCCACGATTGAAAGGGAGTTGGCTGCGATAAGGTTTTGCGTGAAAGCGTTGAAGGTATTTTTGTATGGTGTGAAATTTATTGTGCGTACTGACCATCAGCCCCTAGTGTACATGATTAGGAAAGAGTCTGTGAATGCTAGAGTTGCGAGGACAATAGAGGATTTGAATGAATTTGACTTTAAGTTAGAATATGTACCTGGAAGTAAGAACGTGATAGCAGATGCGATGTCAAGAATGCATGGTAAGATAGAAGAGAGTAGCGAGAATGATAGTAATTTTGAAAGGTTGCCGGAAGATTTAATGGTGGTACAAAGTTTTGAAGGGGATGACATGGTGTATAAATGTATTTTGTGTGGGTTAAATAAGGTTAAATTGAAGGGTTTGAATAAGGATATACCTGCTAGTATAGATGAGCTTAGAATGAGTGTTAGGAATGAAGTATCGAAAGAAATGGCATATAAGGAGGAGGATAGTATGCTTGAGGGTGAATTGTTATCAAAAGTATTGTTGGTAGTAAGTATGTTATATGGTGTCACTGTTTATTTGTATTTTGGGTGGAATCGTCCGATGCAGTACCGAGCAAATAAAGAGATTGAAAGGGAGTATATATTGAGGTTACAATGTAATGAAAGATGTTGCAAGTTGTTGAGTAAGAAGGAGGATTGTCTGAGTGACTTGAATCCGAGTGGTATGAGCATGGAAGATAGCGAAGATGACCATGGGTGTGATAAGGATGACAATATTGATAGAGTAAACATTTGTATGCATGGTGTAAAAGGAAGAATGATGACGTATGTGGGTATAAATGAGAATGAATACTGTAGTTTAATTGATACAGGTGCGCAAGTGTCATTAGTGAATATGTCTGTTATCAAGGAAATAGAGCGGTACAATTGGGAAGTGAAAAGGCAATGTACGAGTGTGAGAATTCATGGGATAGGTAAAGGAAGTTTGCTAGTTTGGGAAGAAGTGCGTTTGAAAGTAGAACTGGGAAGTATGGAGGTGGAACATAATTTTATTATAATAGGAGAGAATGAGATGCCTAGTTGTTTTTTTATAGGAATTGACTTTTTAAGATTGCATGATTTATCAGTTGATATTGGCAGTGGTTTGCTTCTGAAAAATGGATGTGAAGTAGTTGTGATAGAAGATAATAGTGTATTTATGGCGAATTTTGTTGGCATGGTTGATATGACGAGGAGTGAGGATGATCTACTGACTAAAGAGGAGGTGGAAGAAATGCAAGATGAATGTGAGGAAATTAAAAGGTTACCTGAATGTATGTTGAATAGTATTGAGGTAGAAGAATGGTCGTCTGATTCAGAGGTGTATAAGAAAGTTAGTAAGAGACTTATTGTGTGTAAGAATATTGTTTATTTTCTACATAAAGGAATGGATGAAGATATATATGTTCCTGTGTTTCCAATGCATGCAGCAGTAAGTATGTGTATGTTAGTGCATGACAGATATGGGCATATGGGTAAGAATAAATTATGGGAATGCATGCGTGAGAGATTGTTTACACCTGGGTTGAGTCAGATATGTAAGGATGTAGCGACTACGTGTGAAGATTGCCAGAAAGGGAAGTATCAGAGAGTGCATGCTAATCCGCCTGTTTTGAGATTACATATGAAAGAACCATTTGAGATGTTTGTGATTGATTGTGTTTCGTTGCCTGTGACTGCGAGAAGACATGTGGGAGTGATTGTTATGGTTGATCACATGAGTAAATTTACCTATGCAATACCCATCAAGGATAAACGGAACGAGACTGTTGCAAGAATGGTTGGTCAAGTGATGTTGCCGATGTGTGTGTGTAAGCCTGTGAGAATGTTAAGTGATAATGGCCCTGAGTTTGTTGGATGGGAGTTTGAGCAGATGTTAAGAGAATGGGATATTGAACATGTGTATTCGACTCCTTATATGCCAAGTGCGAATGGGTTGGCTGAAAGGACTGTAAGAACATTAACTGAAATTTTGCGAATGATGAGTATATGTGATAATGATTGGGATTTGTATGTTGGTAGAGCGTTGTGGGCTTACAATGCAACAGTGCATAAGAGTACGGGTATGTCTCCATCTAAGTTTGTTTTAAATTTTGAAAAGATAGTAAGACCGAGGTTGGGTGTGTCAGAGGATGATAGAGATGTGTGGAGGAAAGCAAATAAGAGGTTTGAAAGCTTTAAAGTTGGTGAGAGAGTGATGAAAGAAGTAATTGAAAAGGGTAGAATGAATGTAAATAAGGTGTGTGATAAATTTGAAGGTCCCTATGATGTGTTAGAAGTTGGTTCGAGTGGATTAAGTTACGTTTTGGGTAAGTTGTGTGTGGGTGGTATTGTGGAAAAATTTGGGCCCACCACAACCAGTTGCGTAAATGGAAAGAGGTACCTGAGTATATCCAAGAGAATGGGATGAGTAAATGGTTGAAAAGGAACAAGGGTGAACCTAGTATGTATGAGGACTTAGGTCTGGAAGGTAAACAGTTAGTGTTAGTAGAATATAAGAAAAGGAAGAATACAAGAGCTTTAAGTAAAGATGAAAGAAGGGGAAATTTTATAAGTAAAAGTGAGAATAGAAATAAGTATGACAAGGGTGTAAATGTGCAAGTGTGTATGGAAGATAAATGTGTTAATACAGATGAATCATGGCTGAGTATGAATGATACCTATAGTGTGTGTGGCTTTTCCTTAGGTGATGTAAAAGAAAGGATGACGAATGCGAGAGTGAGAGATAGGAGAATGATTAGTAGTATGAATGAATCTTTTACTAAAGTTGAGAATGTTTTTGATGAAATGGATGAACTGTTTACAGAAATGAGTGTAATTATAGGGCCAGATGAGAACGAGGTAGATATGATTGTACATGATATATTAGAGGATAGGGATTTAGATAGGAATAGTGTTAATGTAGCGAATGATTGTGATAAGGAAGAAGTGAATGAGAGAGTATATGGAGGCCCAGTTACTCGGAGTAGAGGTCCCGTTCCCGACTGCAACTGGGTTATGAAAAAAATAATGTAAGTGTTGTGTGAGAAGGATTTGGCAAAGTAAAGGGGGAGGAATGTGGAGGATTTATTTTTTGTTTTATTTTATTTTTGGTTTTGCCAAATCCTGAGAGAGAGAGAGAGAGAGAGAGAGAGAGAGAGAGAGAGAGAGAGAGAGAGAGAGAGAGAGAGAGAGAGAGAGAGATATTGTGTTAGCGAGCGAAAGTAGTTAGGTTAACGATCGTTTGTGGTGAGAAAGACTGTTGGTACAAATGAGATTGTTTGTTTACATTTTTTAGTTAGGTTACGACAATGGTGAATGTTTCGGAGCGAATGCTTTTTTTATTTGACTGCAGCATAAGGCAGTTGTGTGAGAGCTGGATTATATTTATATTTTTCTGACCAGCGTGGAAGTGTTGATTCATTTAAAAAGCTGCGATTCCTCCTTTGGAGAGAGTTCCTTTGAATGTTAAATTGTATGTTGATGACCTGGCTTGTTTAAGGAACTTGATACGACTGCTCAGATTTAGATAACGTTGATGACCCGGACTGAATGAACCTACGATCGATGATGATGACGATGTTTATGATGATTATGATGACGATGTTTATGATGATTAGGATGATGATGATGATGATATAGACTGCCCAATAAAGTGAGGCAGTTAAAGCAGATTGTGCCAGTGTTGCGTCTGCCAGAGAGTTGTGGCTTTGGCCTAAAAGGACTGTTGGCCCTAGTGTGGATAAGAGGTCCACGCATAAACAAATGTTGATTTTGGTGTGCGGGTAATTTTAAGTTTGGTAGGGTTTTTTATTTGAATGGTGTTACGTTACTTTTATATTTATCAAGTTAAAGATTAGTTATAAGTGTAATTATTTTGGTTTGTGGATGTTAAGTATTGTAGTTTTAAGAAATATAGTTGTAAGGTTATGTTTTGTTTTTTGTGTCCTTTTGTCTAAGAGTCCAGTTTTAGATAACGTAACGGGAAAGTATGTGTTGAGGAGACCATTGTCTGTAAGTGTGATTCAGGGTGTGGGGGTTGTTTGTGCAACATCCCGCCACATTATTTTGGCGCCCGAACAGGGACTGCCGAGGTGGGATTGAAGCTGGACTCTTGGACGAAGGACTGATAGGGTTAGGAATTAGATTTAAGGCTGAAGAACAGGTTGATGAAAAATGGAAGAACAGTTAAGGGTTTTGAAGGAGGAATTGCGGCTGAGTAAGGAGCGTGAGGAGAGGTTGCTAATAGAGAATGAGAGGTTGAACTGGGAGAATGCGGCGATGCAGAAGGAGCTTAGGGAGTTAAAGGGGACAGTAGAGAGAGTGGAAGAATGTGTTGAGATGAGGATGCGAGAGAATGAAGAACGAATAGAGAAACGAATGGAAGATATGATTGGGCAAGTCATGGGGATGATGAAAACTATAATGGGTGAAGGTGCAGTCGGAGGAGTGTCCTCAGCTTCGGGCAATGGGTTGGTAGTGGAAGAGAAGGATAAGGTAGGTGATAATGGGAAAGGAAGTGATAGTGATAGTAGTAATAGTGATGGTGATGTTGAAGATAAAGGAATTAGGCATAGTAAGGATGAACAGAAAGGTGAGAGGAAAGATGAAAGGAAAGGTAAAAGTGATGTGAAGAAAGGGAAGACAAAGTATCAGGCTGATAGCAAGGACGATCGTGAATGGGTGAAAGTGGTAAGTAAGAAAAAGGGTAAGAAAGGAATGGTTAAGGATAGGAATTTAAGTGTGGAAGTGGATTCATTATATTCGAATGAGGAAGAAGGTAACAAGGGAGTAGACAGTGATGATAGCAGTGAGAATGAACGTGATGTGTGTAAGACTGTGTTTATGAGAGAGGTACCTCGGTGTGAAAGGTTCAATGAGCATAGCAGTAGGGATGTATATGATTTTTTCAAGGAGTATGAGAGGTATTGTCAGGATAAGTATGGTGATAGTAAAAGAATTTGGGCTAGGGAGTTAGGAGAATATTTGACTGGGTATTTGTTGACGATGTATGGAGTGATAATGAGTGTAGGGGACGTTGATTATGAAAGTGTGAAAAAGAGAATAATTGAGCAGGTAAAACGTATGAAAGGGAGTGTTAAGTATAAGCGTAAGAATGATTTTGATGAAGCACGGATGAATGCAGGAGAAGCGATATCAATGTACGTATGTAGGTTGGAAACTTTAGCTAGGAAGAAGTATGGGGATGAAGGTATAAATGAGAATAAGGAGTTAATGAGGAAGTTTTTGGCTACTGTACCCGAGAATGTTGCTGAGTTTGTTAATTTGAAACGGAAGGAGAAAATGAGGTGGACGAAAGAAAGATTGACATGGGATGATATTTTAGAGATAGTTGAGGATTACGAGTTGGATAGGTGTATGAAAGAAAGTAAATCTGTGAGTGTAAGAACTGGAATGGAGGAAAGTGTGCCAGAATTTGTTAGTTTTTAGAGATGCTGTTATGAGAGGACCAATGAGGGTAGTTGATAGTGTAGTAGATAGGAGTGTTAGGGCGAGTAATTTGGGAATACCTGTAAGGACAAATGAAGGGTTTAGGCAAGGGAATCAGGTTTGGAGGGATAGGAGTGCTAGTGTGCCGCAAGATAGGTCAGGTAGTTGTATCCGTGAAGAGAAGTGTTATAGATGTGGGAAAGTAGGACATAAGAAGAATGAATGTAGATGGGCTCTTGGTGCTTGTTTTGGATGTGGTGAGGTAGGGCATAGAATTAGCGAGTGCACGAAAGAGAAAGGGGTAAAATGTTATCGGTGTGGTATGACAGGGCACATAGCGAGTGGATGTCGGAGTAATCGTACAAATGTGATTTGCGGTAATTGTGGTAAGGATGGTCATTATGCTAGAATGTGCAAGGAGCCACGGGGTAAGTGTACTGAATGTGGTGCAGATGGGCATGTAGCTAGGGTATGTAGGAAGAAGGGAGTAAATCAGCCAGGATGTTCGGGAAACTAGAGTGTAAGAGGGTTCAGCTGGGTGAGTCCTCGAGTGTGTGCGGAGTGAATGTGATGCATGTTCGTGAAGGTTTACTACATGAAGACGTGATGGGCGAAAGAGCTTATGACTGCAATAGTGCAAAAGTAAATTTTAATGGAATAGAGCTAGTTGGTCTGATTGATACTGGTTGTGGTGTCAATTTAATGTTTAGGAATGCATACGATAAGGTAAGGGATGTGTGTGAATTTAGGGGGTGTAAAGGTGAAGTGAAAGGTATCGGTAATTTAAGTATGTCTGTGCAAGGAAAGTTGCGTGAAAATGTCATGATTGGGGGGCTGATGATGGAAGATAATGATTTTTATGTGGTTGAGGGAGTAAATGACAAATACGATGTGTTGTTAGGTTATAACTTCTTGAAAAAATGCGGTATGATTGTACATCCTAATGTAAATATGATAGAGATGAAAGTTAAGGGTAAATTTTGTGGGGAATTTTATTTGAATGAAGATGGTAGTGTATGTACGAAGGTATGGAAAGGTGTGCCGTTAATAGCAAAAGAAGGTGTTAAATTGTCAAAAGATGCGAGTGAGGTTGTCAGTGTAAAAGTTGCATGGCCGAATAGTCTGGGAATTGCCAATAGTGACAATTGTGAATATGTAGTGGAAGGTTCGGAAGCAAGTAATTTGGTGAAAGCAAGTGTGCATGTGTATGATGGTATTTTGAATTTGCAGGAGCCGAAGGTGTATGTGAGCTTGTTGCCGACTGTAAGGAGGAAGAGAATACGGGGTATACGTGAGGGTGATTGCATGGGATGTATGTATACGTTGGTCAATGTAGAGGATGAAAGGTATGTTAAATTGAGACGGGTTATGACGGGTAAGATAAAGCCGGATGACGATTGGGACTATGAAAGTTTGAAAGAAAGAATTAATGTAGATGAGAATATAAGTGAGGGGGAAAGGGAACAATTGTATAGGATGTTATGGGATAGACGGAGAGTTTTGAGTCGCGGTGACGAGGATTGTGGGGGATCAAAGCTGCCTGAATTTAAGATAGTTCTTAGTAATGATACCCCCATATATCAGCGTCCCCGACATTTTTCTCCGCCTATTGCCAGAGAAATAGAAGAGCAGTGCCAGGAGTTAGAGCAAATGGGTGTAATAGAAAGGAGTGAGAGTGCCTGGAATAGCCCTATTGTACCTGTAAGAAAGCCGGATGGAAGTTTACGGATGTGTATTGATTATAGGAAGGTGAATGAAGTAACTGTTAAAGAACGTTTTCCGATGAATGTAGTGTCTGACTGTGTGTATAAGATGCATGGTATGAAAGTTTTTACAAAGTTAGATTTAGTTAGGGGCTATTACCAGATGCCTCTGGCAGAGGGGAGCAGGCCCATTACGGCATTTTCAAGTAGGAATTGTCATTTTCAGTTTAAAAGATTAAGTTTTGGCCTTGCTAATGCGCCTGCTGCCTTCCAGAGGGCGATGAATGTAGTTTTGGCTGGGTTTGATAGACAGAAGGTGACTGTTTTTATTGATGATATTTTGATTGCTAGTGAGACAGTTGAGGAACACATGCAGTTGCTTGAAGCAGTATTAGAACGGTTGATAGAAGTTGGGGTGAAAGTTAAGCTTGAAAAGTGTACATGGTTGGCCGGGGAGGTGGAATTTCTTGGGCATGTGGTGAGTGAATCGGGTATAAGGAAGAGTGAAAAGTTTGTGAGTAAGGTGAGAGAGTTTCCACGTCCTCATACGGTGCGTGAGTTGAGAGGGTTTCTTGGGTTAATTGAATTTGGTCGGAAGTTTGTCAGAGATTGTTCGGGAATAGGGAAGCCTTTGAATGAGTGGACAGGTAAGAGAAATAGTACGAGACTGAAATGGGATGAGCGTATGATTGAAGCATTTGAAAACTTGAAAGAAGAGGCTGCGAGAGACGTCACTTTGGCTTTTCCCGATTATAGTGAACATGCAAGTATGCTAGAGTTATATACGGATGCTAGTGGGATTAGTATGGGCGGTTGCTTGGTTCAAATGCAAAGAATAAACGGAGATGAACAGTTGAGAGTGATAGCGTATGTAAGTAAAGCATTTAATAAGGCTGAGCGAAGGTATTCCACGATTGAAAGGGAGTTGGCTGCGATAAGGTTTTGCGTGAAAGCGTTGAAGGTATTTTTGTATGGTGTGAAATTTATTGTGCGTACTGACCATCAGCCCCTAGTGTACATGATTAGGAAAGCGTCTGTGAATGCTAGAGTTGCGAGGACAATAGAGGATTTGAATGAATTTGACTTTAAGTTAGAATATGTACCTGGAAGTAAGAACGTGATAGCAGATGCGATGTCAAGAATGCATGGTAAGATAGAAGAGAGTAGCGAGAATGATAGTAATTTTGAAAGGTTGCCGGAAGATTTAATGGTGGTACAAAGTTTTGAAGGGGATGACATGGTGTATAAATGTATTTTGTGTGGGTTAAATAAGGTTAAATTGAAGGGTTTGAATAAGGATATACCTGCTAGTATAGATGAGCTTAGAATGAGTGTTAGGAATGAAGTATCGAAAGAAATGGCATATAAGGAGGAGGATAGTATGCTTGAGGGTGAATTGTTATCAAAAGTATTGTTGGTAGTAAGTATGTTATATGGTGTCACTGTTTATTTGTATTTTGGGTGGAATCGTCCGATGCAGTACCGTGCAAATAAAGAGATTGAAAGGGAGTATATATTGAGGTTACAATGTAATGAAAGATGTTGCAAGTTGTTGAGTAAGAAGGAGGATTGTCTGAGTGACTTGAATCCGAGTGGTATGAGCATGGAAGATAGCGAAGATGACCATGGGTGTGATAAGGATGACACTATTGATAGAGTAAACATTTGTATGCATGGTGTAAAAGGAAGAATGATGACGTATGTGGGTATAAATGAGAATGAATACTGTAGTTTAATTGATACAGGTGCGCAAGTGTCATTAGTGAATATGTCTGTTATCAAGGAAATAGAGCGGTACAATTGGGAAGTGAAAAGGCAATGTACGAGTGTGAGAATTCATGGGATAGGTAAAGGAAGTTTGCTAGTTTGGGAAGAAGTGCGTTTGAAAGTAAAACTGGGAAGTATGGAGGTGGAACATAATTTTATTGTAATGGGAGAGAATGAGATGCCTAGTTGTTTTTTGATAGGAATTGACTTTTTAAGATTGCATGATTTATCAGTTGATATTGGTAGTGGTTTGCTTCTGAAAAATGGATGTGAAGTAGTTGTGATAGAAGATAATAGTGTATTTATGGCGAATTTTGTTGGCATGGTTGATATGACGAGGAGTGAGGATGATCTACTGACTAAAGAGGAGGTGGAAGAAATGCAAGATGAATGTGATGAAATTAAAAGGTTACGTGAATGTATGTTGAATAGTATTGAGGTAGAAGAATGGTCGTCTGATTCAGAGGTGTATAAGAAAGTTAGTAAGAGACTTATTGTGTGTAAGAATATTGTTTATTTTCTACATAAAGGAATGGATGAAGATATATATGTTCCTGTGTTTCCAATGCATGCAGCAGTAAGTATGTGTATGTTAGTGCATGACAGATATGGGCATATGGGTAAGAATAAATTATGGGAATGCATGCGTGAGAGATTGTTTACACCTGGGTTGAGTCAGATATGTAAGGATGTAGCGACTACGTGTGAAGATTGCCAGAAAGGGAAGTATCAGAGAGTGCATGCTAATCCGCCTGTTTTGAGATTACATATGAAAGAACCATTTGAGATGTTTGTGATTGATTGTGTTTCGTTTCCTGTGACTGCGAGAAGACATGTGGGAATGATTGTTATGGTTGATCACATGAGTAAATTTACCTATGCAATACCCATCAAGGATAAACGGAGCGAGACTGTTGCAAGAATGGTTGGTCAAGTGATGTTGCCGATGTGTGTGTGTAAGCCTGTGAGAATGTTAAGTGATAATGGCCCTGAGTTTGTTGGATGGGAGTTTGAGCAGATGTTAAGAGAATGGGATATTGAACATGTGTATTCGACTCCTTATATGCCAAGTGCGAATGGGTTGGCTGAAAGGACTGTAAGAACATTAACTGAAATTTTGCGAATGATGAGTATATGTGATAATGATTGGGATTTGTATGTTGGTAGAGTGTTGTGGGCTTACAATGCAACAGTGCATAAGAGTACGGGTATGTCTCCATGTAAGTTTGTTTTAAATTTTGAAAAGATAATAAGACCGAGGTTGGGTGTGTCAGAGGATGATAGAGATGTGTGGAGGAAAGCAAATAAGAGGTTTGAAAGCTTTAAAGTTGGTGAGAGAGTGATGAAAGAAGTAATTGAAAAGGGTAGAATGAATGTAAATAAGGTGCGTGATAAATTTGAAGGTCCCTATGATGTGTTAGAAGTTGGTTCGATTGGATTAAGTTACGTTTTGGGTAAGTTGTGTGTGGGTGGTATTGTGGAAAAAATTAGGGCCCACCACAACCAGTTGCGTAAATGGAAAGAGGTACCTGAGTATATCCAAGAGAATGGGATGAGTAAATGGTTGAAAAGGAACAAGGGTGAACCTAGTATGTATGAGGACTTAGGTCTGGAAGGTAAACAGTTAGTGTTAGTAGAATATAAGAAAAGGAAGAATACAAGAGCTTTAAGTAAAGATGAAAGAAGGGGAAATTTTATAAGTAAAAGTGAGAATAGAAATAAGTATGACAAGGGTATAAATGTGCAAGTGTGTATGGAAGATAAATGTGTTAATACAGATGAATCATGGCTGAGTATGAATGATACCTATAGTGTGTGTGGCTTTTCCTTAGGTGATGTAAAAGAAAGGATGACGAATGCGAGAGTGAGAGATAGGAGAATGATTAGTAGTATGAATGAATCTTTTACTAAAGTTGAGAATGTTTTTGATGAAATGGATGAACTGTTTACAGAAATGAGTGTAATTATAGGGCCATATGAGAACGAGGTAGATATGATTGTACATGATATATTAGAGGATAGGGATTTAGATAGGAATAGTGTTAATGTAGCGAATGATTGTGATAAGGAAGAAGTGAATGAGAGAGTATATGGAGGCCCAGTTACTCGGAGTAGAGGTCCCGTTCCCGACTGCGACTGGGTTATGAAAAAAATAATGTAAGTGTTGTGTGAGAAGGATTTGGCAAAGTAAAGGGGGAGGAATGTGGAGGATTTATTTTTTGTTTTATTTTATTTTTGGTTTTGCCAAATCCTGAGAGAGAGAGAGAGAGAGAGAGAGAGAGAGAGAGAGAGAGAGAGAGAGAGAGAGAGAGAGAGAGAGAGAGAGAGAGAGAGAGAGAGAGAGATATTGTGTTAGCGAGCGAAAGTAGTTAGGTTAACGATCGTTTGTGGTGAGAAAGACTGTTGGTACAAATGAGATTGTTTGTTTACATTTTTTAGTTAGGTTACGACAATGGTGAATGTTTCGGAGCGAATGCTCTTTTAATTTGACTGCAGCATAAGGCAGTTGTGTGAGAGCTGGATTATATTTATATTTTTCTGACCAGCGTGGAAGTGTTGATTCATTTAAAAAGCTGCGATTCCTCCTTTGGAGAGAGTTCCTTTGAATGTTAAATTGTATGTTGATGACCTGGCTTGTTTAAGGAACTTGATACGACTGCTCAGATTTAGATAACGTTGATGACCCGGACTGAATGAACCTACGATCGATAATGATGACGATGTTCATGATGATTATGATGACGATGTTTATGATGATTAGGATGATGATGATGATGATATAGACTGCCCAATAAAGTGAGGCAGTTAAAGCAGATTGTGCCAGTGTTGCGTCTGCCAGAGAGTTGTGGCTTTGGCCTAAAAGGACTGTTGGCCCTAGTGTGGATAAGAGGTCCACGCATAAACAAATGTTGATTTTGGTGTGCGGGTAATTTTAAGTTTGGTAGGGTTTTTTATTTGAATGGTGTTACGTTACTTTTATATTTATCAAGTTAAAGATTAGTTATAAGTGTAATTATTTTGGTTTGTGGATGTTAAGTATTGTAGTTTTAAGAAATATAGTTGTAAGGTTATATTTTGTTTTTTGTGTCCTTTTGTCTAAGAGTCCAGTTTTAGATAACGTAAGGGGAAAGTATGTGTTGAGGAGACCATTGTCTGTATGTGTGATTCAGGGTGTGGGGGTTGTTTGTGCAACATCCCGCCACATTATTTTGGCGCCCGAACAGGGACTGCCGAGGTGGGATTGAAGCTGGACTCTTGGACGAAGGACTGATAGGATTAGGAATTAGATTTAAGGCTGAAGAACAGGTTGATGAAAAATGGAAGAACAGTTAAGGGTTTTGAAGGAGGAATTGCGGCTGAGTAAGGAGCGTGAGGAGAGGTTGCTAATAGAGAATGAGAGGTTGAACTGGGAGAATGCGGCGATGCAGAAGGAGCTTAGGGAGTTAAAGGGAACAGTAGAGAGAGTGGAAGAATGTGTTGAGATGAGGATGCGAGAGAATGAAGAACGAATAGAGAAACGAATGGAAGATATGATTGGGCAAGTCATGGGGATGATGAAAACTATAATGGGTGAAGGTGCAGTCGGAGGAGTGTCCTCAGCTTCGGGCAATGGGTTGGTAGTGGAAGAGAAGGATAAGGTAGGTGATAATGGGAAAGGAAGTGATAGTGATAGTAGTAATAGTGATGGTGATGTTGAAGATAAGGGAATTAGGCATAGTAAGGATGAACAGAAAGGTGAGAGGAAAGATGAAAGGAAAGGTAAAAGTGATGTGAAGAAAGGGAAGACAAAGTATCAGGCTGATAGCAAGGACGATCGTGAATGGGTGAAAGTGGTAAGTAAGAAAAAGGGTAAGAAAGGAATGGTTAAGGATAGGAATTTAAGTGTGGAAGTGGATTCATTATATTCGAATGAGGAAGAAGGTAACAAGGGAGTAGACAGTGATGATAGCAGTGAGAATGAACGTGATGTGTGTAAGACTGTGTTTCTGAGAGAGGTACCTCGGTGTGAAAGGTTCAATGAGCATAGCAGTAGGGATGTATATGATTTTTTCAAGGAGTATGAGAGGTATTGTCAGGATAAGTATGGTGATAGTAAAAGAATTTGGGCTAGGGAGTTAGGAGAATATTTGACTGGGTATTTGTTGACGATGTATGGAGTGATAATGAGTGTAGGGGACGTTGATTATGAAAGTGTGAAAACGAGAATAATTGAGCAGGTAAAACGTATGAAAGGGAGTGTTAAGTATAAGCGTAAGAATGATTTTGATGAAGCACGGATGAATGCAGAAGAAGCGATATCAATGTACGTATGTAGGTTGGAAACTTTAGCTAGGAAGAAGTATGGGGATGAAGGTATAAATGAGAATAAGGAGTTAATGAGGAAGTTTTTGGCTACTGTACCCGAGAATGTTGCTGAGTTTGTTAATTTGAAACGGAAGGAGAAAATGAGGTGGACGAAAGAAAGATTGACATGGGATGATATTTTAGAGATAGTTGAGGATTACGAGTTGGATAGGTGTATGAAAGAAAGTAAATCTTGAGTGTAAGAACTGGAATGGAGGAAAGTGTGCCAGAATTTGTTAGTTTTTAGAGATGCTGTTATGAGAGGACCGATGAGGGTAGCTGATAGTGTAGTAGATAGGAGTGTTAGGGCGAGTAATTTGGGAATACCTGTAAGGACAAATGAAGGGTTTAGGCAAGGGAATCAGGTTTGGAGGGATAGGAGTGCTAGTGTGCCGCAAGATAGGTCAGGTAGTTGTATCCGTGAAGAGAAGTGTTATAGATGTGGGAAAGTAGGACATAAGAAGAATGAATGTAGATGGGCTCTTGGTGCTTGTTTTGGATG
Source organism: Palaemon carinicauda (assembly GCF_036898095.1). Classification (NCBI taxonomy): domain Eukaryota; kingdom Metazoa; phylum Arthropoda; class Malacostraca; order Decapoda; family Palaemonidae; genus Palaemon; species Palaemon carinicauda. The sequence goes on from NC_090748.1 coordinate 43,797,840, forward strand.
TGGTGAGGTAGGGCATAGAATTAGCGAGTGCACGAAAGAGAAAGGGGTAAAATGTTATCGGTGTGGTATGACAGGGCACATAGCGAGTGGATGTCGGAGTAATCGTACAAATGTGATTTGCGGTAATTGTGGTAAGGATGGTCATCATGCTAGAATGTGCAAGGAGCCACGGGGTAAGTGTACTGAATGTGGTGCAGATGGGCATGTAGCTAGGGTATGTAGGAAGAAGGGAGTAAATCAGCCAGGATGTTCGGGAAACTAGAGTGTAAGAGGGTTCAGCTGGGTGAGTCCTCGAGTGTGTGCGGAGTGAATGTGATGCATGTTCGTGAAGGTTTACTACATGAAGACGTGATGGGCGAAAGAGCTTATGACTGCAATAGTGCAAAAGTAAATTTTAATGGAATAGAGCTAGTTGGTCTGATTGATACTGGTTGTGGTGTCAATTTAATGTTTAGGAATGCATACGATAAGGTAAGGGATGTGTGTGAATTTAGGGGGTGTAAAGGTGAAGTGAAAGGTATCGGTAATTTAAGTATGTCTGTGCAAGGAAAGTTGCGTGAAAATGTCATGATTGGGGGGCTGATGATGGAAGATAATGATTTTTATGTGGTTGAGGGAGTAAATGACAAATACGATGTGTTGTTAGGTTATAACTTCTTGAAAAAATGCGGTATGATTGTACATCCTAATGTAAATATGATAGAGATGAAAGTTAAGGGTAAATTTTGTGGGGAATTTTATTTGAATGAAGATGGTAGTGTATGTACGAAGGTATGGAAAGGTGTGCCGTTAATAGCAAAAGAAGGTGTTAAATTGTCAAAAGATGCGAGTGAGGTTGTCAGTGTAAAAGTTGCATGGCCGAATAGTCTGGGAATTGCCAATAGTGACAATTGTGAATATGTAGTGGAAGGTTCGGAAGCAAGTAATTTGGTGAAAGCAAGTGTGCATGTGTATGATGGTATTTTGAATTTGCAGGAGCCGAAGGTGTATGTGAGCTTGTTGCCGACTGTAAGGAGGAGGAGAATACGGGGTATACGTGAGGGTGATTGCATGGGATGTATGTATACGTTGGTCAATGTAGAGGATGAAAGGTATGTTAAATTGAGACGGGTTATGACGGGTAAGATAAAGCCGGATGACGATTGGGACTATGAAAGTTTGAAAGAAAGAATTAATGTAGATGAGAATATAAGTGAGGGGGAAAGGGAACAATTGTATAGGATGTTATGGGATAGACGGAGAGTTTTGAGTCGCGGTGACGAGGATTGTGGGGGATCAAAGCTGCCTGAATTTAAGATAGTTCTTAGTAATGATACCCCCATATATCAGCGTCCTCGACATTTTTCTCCGCCTATTGCCAGAGAAATAGAAGAGCAGTGCCAGGAGTTAGAGCAAATGGGTGTAATAGAAAGGAGTGAGAGTGCCTGGAATAGCCCTATTGTACCTGTAAGAAAGCCGGATGGAAGTTTACGGATGTGTATTGATTATAGGAAGGTGAATGAAGTAACTGTTAAAGAACGTTTTCCGATGAATGTAGTGTCTGACTGTGTGTATAAGATGCATGGTATGAAAGTTTTTACAAAGTTAGATTTAGTTAGGGGCTATTACCAGATGCCTCTGGCAGAGGGGAGCAGGCCCATTACGGCATTTTCAAGTAGAAATTGTCATTTTCAGTTTAAAAGATTAAGTTTTGGCCTTGCTAATGCGCCTGCTGCCTTCCAGAGGGCGATGAATGTAGTTTTGGCTGGGTTTGATAGACAGAAGGTGACTGTTTTTATTGATGATATTTTGATTGCTAGTGAGACAGTTGAGGAACACATGCAGTTGCTTGAAGCAGTATTAGAACGGTTGATAGAAGTTGGGGTGAAAGTTAAGCTTGAAAAGTGTACATGGTTGGCCGGGGAGGTGGAATTTCTTGGGCATGTGGTGAGTGAATCGGGTATAAGGAAGAGTGAAAAGTTTGTGAGTAAGGTGAGAGAGTTTCCACGTCCTCATACGGTGCGTGAGTTGAGAGGGTTTCTTGGGTTAATTGAATTTGGTCGGAAGTTTGTCAGAGATTGTTCGGGAATAGGGAAGCCTTTGAATGAGTGGACAGGTAAGAGAAATAGTACGAGACTGAAATGGGATGAGCGTATGATTGAAGCATTTGAAAACTTGAAAGAAGAGGCTGCGAGAGACGTCACTTTGGCTTTTCCCGATTATAGTGAACATGCGAGTATGCTAGAGTTATATACGGATGCTAGTGGGATTAGTATGGGCGGTTGCTTGGTTCAAATGCAAAGAATAAACGGAGATGAACAGTTGAGAGTGATAGCGTATGTAAGTAAAGCATTTAATAAGGCTGAGCGAAGGTATTCCACGATTGAAAGGGAGTTGGCTGCGATAAGGTTTTGCGTGAAAGCGTTGAAGGTATTTTTGTATGGTGTGAAATTTATTGTGCGTACTGACCATCAGCCCCTAGTGTACATGATTAGGAAAGAGTCTGTGAATGCTAGAGTTGCGAGGACAATAGAGGATTTGAATGAATTTGACTTTAAGTTAGAATATGTACCTGGAAGTAAGAACGTGATAGCAGATGCGATGTCAAGAATGCATGGTAAGATAGAAGAGAGTAGCGAGAATGATAGTAATTTTGAAAGGTTGCCGGAAGATTTAATGGTGGTACAAAGTTTTGAAGGGGATGACATGGTGTATAAATGTATTTTGTGTGGGTTAAATAAGGTTAAATTGAAGGGTTTGAATAAGGATATACCTGCTAGTATAGATGAGCTTAGAATGAGTGTTAGGAATGAAGTATCGAAAGAAATGGCATATAAGGAGGAGGATAGTATGCTTGAGGGTGAATTGTTATCAAAAGTATTGTTGGTAGTAAGTATGTTATATGGTGTCACTGTTTATTTGTATTTTAGGTGGAATCGTCCGATGCAGTACCGAGCAAATAAAGAGATTGAAAGGGAGTATATATTGAGGTTACAATGTAATGAAAGATGTTGCAAGTTGTTGAGTAAGAAGGAGGATTGTCTGAGTGACTTGAATCCGAGTGGTATGAGCATGGAAGATAGCGAAGATGACCATGGGTGTGATAAGGATGACACTATTGATAGAGTAAACATTTGTATGCATGGTGTATAAGGAAGAATGATGACGTATGTGGGTATAAATGAGAATGAATACTGTAGTTTAATTGATACAGGTGCGCAAGTGTCATTAGTGAATATGTCTGTTATCAAGGAAATAGAGCGGTACAATTGGGAAGTGAAAAGGCAATGTACGAGTGTGAGAATTCATGGGATAGGTAAAGGAAGTTTGCTAGTTTGGGAAGAAGTGCGTTTGAAAGTAAAACTGGGAAGTATGGAGGTGGAACATAATTTTATTGTAATGGGAGAGAATGAGATGCCTAGTTGTTTTTTGATAGGAATTGACTTTTTAAGATTGCATGATTTATCAGTTGATATTGGTAGTGGTTTGCTTCTGAAAAATGGATGTGAAGTAGTTGTGATAGAAGATAATAGTGTATTTATGACGAATTTTGTTGGCATGGTTGATATGACGAGGAGTGAGGATGATCTACTGACTAAAGAGGAGGTGGAAGAAATGCAAGATGAATGTGAGGAAATTAAAAGGTTACGTGAATGTATGTTGAATAGTATTGAGGTAGAAGAATGGTCGTCTGATTCAGAGGTGTATAAGAAAGTTAGTAAGAGACTTATTGTGTGTAAGAATATTGTTTATTTTCTACATAAAGGAATGGATGAAGATATATATGTTCCTGTGTTTCCAATGCATGCAGCAGTAAGTATGTGTATGTTAGTGCATGACAGATATGGGCATATGGGTAAGAATAAATTATTGGAATGCATGCGTGAGAGATTGTTTACACCTGGGTTGAGTCAGATATGTAAGGATGTAGCGACTACGTGTGAAGATTGCCAGAAAGGGAAGTATCAGAGAGTGCATGCTAATCCGCCTGTTTTGAGATTACATATGAAAGAACCATTTGAGATGTTTGTGATTGATTGTGTTTCGTTGCCTGTGACTGCGAGAAGACATGTGGGAATGATTGTTATGGTTGATCACATGAGTAAATTTACCTATGCAATACCCATCAAGGATAAACGGAGCGAGACTGTTGCAAGAATGGTTGGTCAAGTGATGTTGCCGATGTGTGTGTGTAAGCCTGTGAGAATGTTAAGTGATAATGGCCCTGAGTTTGTTGGATGGGAGTTTGAGCAGATGTTAAGAGAATGGGATATTGAACATGTGTATTCGACTCCTTATATGCCAAGTGCGAATGGGTTGGCTGAAAGGACTGTAAGAACATTAACTGAAATTTTGCGAATGATGAGTATATGTGATAATGATTGGGATTTGTATGTTGGTAGAGCGTTGTGGGCTTACAATGCAACAGTGCATAAGAGTACGGGTATGTCTCCATGTAAGTTTGTTTTAAATTTTGAAAAGATAATAAGACCGAGGTTGGGTGTGTCAGAGGATGATAGAGATGTGTGGAGGAAAGCAAATAAGAGGTTTGAAAGCTTTAAAGTTGGTGAGAGAGTGATGAAAGAAGTAATTGAAAAGGGTAGAATGAATGTAAATAAGGTGCGTGATAAATTTGAAGGTCCCTATGATGTGTTAGAAGTTGGTTCGAGTGGATTAAGTTACGTTTTGGGTAAGTTGTGTGTGGGTGGTATTGTGGAAAAAATTAGGGCCCACCACAACCAGTTGCGTAAATGGAAAGAGGTACCTGAGTATATCCAAGAGAATGGGATGAGTAAATGGTTGAAAAGGAACAAGGGTGAACCTAGTATGTATGAGGACTTAGGTCTGGAAGGTAAACAGTTAGTGTTAGTAGAATATAAGAAAAGGAAGAATACAAGAGCTTTAAGTAAAGATGAAAGAAGGGGAAATTTTATAAGTAAAAGTGAGAATAGAAATAAGTATGACAAGGGTGTAAATGTGCAAGTGTGTATGGAAGATAAATGTGTTAATACAGATGAATCATGGCTGAGTATGAATGATACCTATAGTGTGTGTGGCTTTTCCTTAGGTGATGTAAAAGAAAGGATGACGAATGCGAGAGTGAGAGATAGGAGAATGATTAGTAGTATGAATGAATCTTTTACTAAAGTTGAGAATGTTTTTGATGAAATGGATGAACTGTTTACAGAAATGAGTGTAATTATAGGGCCAGATGAGAACGAGGTAGATATGATTGTACATGATATATTAGAGGATAGGGAATTAGATAGGAATAGTGTTAATGTAGCGAATGATTGTGATAAGGAAGAAGTGAATGAGAGAGTATATGGAGGCCCAGTTACTCGGAGTAGAGGTCCCGTTCCCGACTGCGACTGGGTTATGAAAAAAATAATGTAAGTGTTGTGTGAGAAGGATTTGGCAAAGTAAAGGGGGAGGAATGTGGAGGATTTATTTTTTGTTTTATTTTATTTTTGGTTTTGCCAAATCCTGAGAGAGAGAGAGAGAGAGAGAGAGAGAGAGAGAGAGAGAGAGAGAGAGAGAGAGAGAGAGATATTGTGTTAGCGAGCGAAAGTAGTTAGGTTAACGATCGTTTGTGGTGAGAAAGACTGTTGGTACAAATGAGATTGTTTGTTTACATTTTTTAGTTAGGTTACGACAATGGTGAATGTTTCGGAGCGAATGCTTTTTTTATTTGACTGCAGCATAAGGCAGTTGTGTGAGAACTGGATTATATTTATATTTTTCTGACCAGCGTGGAAGTGTTGATTCATTTAAAAAGCTGCGATTCCTCCTTTGGAGAGAGTTCCTTTGAATGTTAAATTGTATGTTGATGACCTGGCTTGTTTAAGGAACTTGATACGACTGCTCAGATTTAGATAACGTTGATGACCCGGACTGAATGAACCTACGATCGATGATGATGACGATGTTTATGATGATTATGATGACGATGTTTATGATGATTAGGATGATGATGATGATGATATAGACTGCCCAATAAAGTGAGGCAGTTAAAGCAGATTGTGCTAGTGTTGCGTCTGCCAGAGAGTTGTGGCTTTGGCCTAAAAGGACTGTTGGCCCTAGTGTGGATAAGAGGTCCACGCATAAACAAATGTTGATTTTGGTGTGCGGGTAATTTTAAGTTTGGTAGGGTTTTTTATTTGAATGGTGTTACGTTACTTTTATATTTATCAAGTTAAAGATTAGTTATAAGTGTAATTATTTTGGTTTGTGGATGTTAAGTATTGTAGTTTTAAGAAATATTGTTGTAAGGTTATGTTTTGTTTTTTGTGTCCTTTTGTCTAAGAGTCCAGTTTTAGATAACGTAAGGGGAAAGTATGTGTTGAGGAGACCATTGTCTGTAAGTGTGATTCAGGGTGTGGGGGTTGTTTGTGCAACATCCCGCCACATTATTTTGGCGCCCGAACAGGGACTGCCGAGGTGGGATTGAAGCTGGACTCTTGGACGAAGGACTGATAGGATTAGGAATTAGATTTAAGGCTGAAGAACAGGTTGATGAAAAATGGAAGAACAGTTAAGGGTTTTGAAGGAGGAATTGCGGCTGAGTAAGGAGCGTGAGGAGAGGTTGCTAATAGAGAATGAGAGGTTGAACTGGGAGAATGCGGCGATGCAGAAGGAGCTTAGGGAGTTAAAGGGGACAGTAGAGAGAGTGGAAGAATGTGTTGAGATGAGGATGCGAGAGAATGAAGAACGAATAGAGAAACGAATGGAAGATATGATTGGGCAAGTCATGGGGATGATGAAAACTATAATGGGTGAAGGTGCAGTCGGAGGAGTGTCCTCAGCTTCGGGCAATGGGTTGGTAGTGGAAGAGAAGGATAAGGTAGGTGATAATGGGAAAGGAAGTGATAGTGATAGTAGTAATAGTGATGGTGATGTTGAAGATAAGGGAATTAGGCATAGTAAGGATGAACAGAAAGGTGAGAGGAAAGATGAAAGGAAAGGTAAAAGTGATGTGAAGAAACGGAAGACAAAGTATCAGGCTGATAGCAAGGACGATCGTGAATGGGTGAAAGTGGTAAGTAAGAAAAAGGGTAAGAAAGGAATGGTTAAGGATAGGAATTTAAGTGTGGAAGTGGATTCATTATATTCGAATGAGGAAGAAGGTAACAAGGGAGTAGACAGTGATGATAGCAGTGAGAATGAACGTGATGTGTGTAAGACTGTGTTTATGAGAGAGGTACCTCGGTGTGAAAGGTTCAATGAGCATAGCAGTAGGGATGTATATGATTTTTTCAAGGAGTATGAGAGGTATTGTCAGGATAAGTATGGTGATAGTAAAAGAATTTGGGCTAGGGAGTTAAGAGAATATTTGACTGGGTATTTGTTGACGATGTATGGAGTGATAATGAGTGTAGGGGACGTTGATTATGAAAGTGTGAAAACGAGAATAATTGAGCAGGTAAAACGTATGAAAGGGAGTGTTAAGTATAAGCGTAAGAATGATTTTGATGAAGCACGGATGAATGCAGGAGAAGCGATATCAATGTACGTATGTAGGTTGGAAACTTTAGCTAGGAAGAAGTATGGGGATGAAGGTATAAATGAGAATAAGGAGTTAATGAGGAAGTTTTTGGCTACTGTACCCGAGAATGTTGCTGAGTTTGTTAATTTGAAACGGAAGGAGAAAATGAGGTGGACGAAAGAAAGATTGACATGGGATGATATTTTAGAGATAGTTGAGGATTACGAGTTGGATAGGTGTATGAAAGAAAGTAAATCTGTGAGTGTAAGAACTGGAATGGAGGAAAGTGTGCCAGAATTTGTTAGTTTTTAGAGATGCTGTTATGAGAGGACCGATGAGGGTAGCTGATAGTGTAGTAGATAGGAGTGTTAGGGCGAGTAATTTGGGAATACCTGTAAGGACAAATGAAGGGTTTAGGCAAGGGAATCAGGTTTGGAGGGATAGGAGTGCTAGTGTGCCGCAAGATAGGTCAGGTAGTTGTATCCGTGAAGAGAAGTGTTATAGATGTGGGAAAGTAGGACATAAGAAGAATGAATGTAGATGGGCTCTTGGTGCTTGTTTTGGATGTGGTGAGGTAGGGCATAGAATTAGCGAGTGCACGAAAGAGAAAGGGGTAAAATGTTATCGGTGTGGTATGACAGGGCACATAGCGAGTGGATGTCGGAGTAATCGTACAAATGTGATTTGCGGTAATTGTGGTAAGGATGGTCATTATGCTAGAATGTGCAAGGAGCCACGGGGTAAGTGTACTGAATGTGGTGCAGATGGGCATGTAGCTAGGGTATGTAGGAAGAAGGGAGTAAATCAGCCAGGATGTTCGGGAAACTAGAGTGTAAGAGGGTTCAGCTGGGTGAGTCCTCGAGTGTGTGCGGAGTGAATGTGATGCATGTTCGTGAAGGTTTACTACATGAAGACGTGATGGGCGAAAGAGCTTATGACTGCAATAGTGCAAAAGTAAATTTTAATGGAATAGAGCTAGTTGGTCTGATTGATACTGGTTGTGGTGTCAATTTAATGTTTAGGAATGCATACGATAAGGTAAGGGATGTGTGTGAATTTAGGGGGTGTAAAGGTGAAGTGAAAGGTATCGGTAATTTAAGTATGTCTGTGCAAGGAAAGTTGCGTGAAAATGTCATGATTGGGGGGCTGATGATGGAAGATAATGATTTTTATGTGGTTGAGGGAGTAAATGACAAATACGATGTGTTGTTAGGTTATAACTTCTTGAAAAAATGCGGTATGATTGTACATCCTAATGTAAATATGATAGAGATGAAAGTTAAGGGTAAATTTTGTGGGGAATTTTATTTGAATGAAGATGGTAGTGTATGTACGAAGGTATGGAAAGGTGTGCCGTTAATAGCAAAAGAAGGTGTTAAATTGTCAAAAGAGGCGAGTGAGGTTGTCAGTGTAAAAGTTGCATGGCCGAATAGTCTGGGAATTGCCAATAGTGACAATTGTGAATATGTAGTGGAAGGTTCGGAAGCAAGTAATTTGGTGAAAGCAAGTGTGCATGTGTATGATGGTATTTTGAATTTGCAGGAGCCGAAGGTGTATGTGAGCTTGTTGCCGACTGTAAGGAGGAAGAGAATACGGGGTATACGTGAGGGTGATTGCATGGGATGTATGTATACGTTGGTCAATGTAGAGGATGAAAGGTATGTTAAATTGAGACGGGTTATGACGGGTAAGATAAAGCCGGATGACGATTGGGACTATGAAAGTTTGAAAGAAAGAATTAATGTAGATGAGAATATAAGTGAGGGGGAAAGGGAACAATTGTATAGGATGTTATGGGATAGACGGAGAGTTTTGAGTCGCGGTGACGAGGATTGTGGGGGATCAAAGCTGCCTGAATTTAAGATAGTTCTTAGTAATGATACCCCCATATATCAGCGTCCCCGACATTTTTCTCCGCCTATTGCCAGAGAAATAGAAGAGCAATGCCAGGAGTTAGAGCAAATGGGTGTAATAGAAAGGAGTGAGAGTGCCTGGAATAGCCCTATTGTACCTGTAAGAAAGCCGGATGGAAGTTTACGGATGTGTATTGATTATAGGAAGGTGAATGAAGTAACTGTTAAAGAACGTTTTCCGATGAATGTAGTGTCTGACTGTGTGTATAAGATGCATGGTATGAAAGTTTTTACAAAGTTAGATTTAGTTAGGGGCTATTACCAGATGCCTCTGGCAGAGGGGAGCAGGCCCATTACGGCATTTTCAAGTAGGAATTGTCATTTTCAGTTTAAAAGATTAAGTTTTGGCCTTGCTAATGCGCCTGCTGCCTTCCAGAGGGCGATGAATGTAGTTTTGGCTGGGTTTGATAGACAGAAGGTGACTGTTTTTATTGATGATATTTTGATTGCTAGTGAGACAGTTGAGGAACACATGCAGTTGCTTGAAGCAGTATTAGAACGGTTGATAGAAGTTGGGGTGAAAGTTAAGCTTGAAAAGTGTACATGGTTGGCCGGGGAGGTGGAATTTCTTGGGCATGTGGTGAGTGAATCGGGTATAAGGAAGAGTGAAAAGTTTGTGAGTAAGGTGAGAGAGTTTCCACGTCCTCATACGGTGCGTGAGTTGAGAGGGTTTCTTGGGTTAATTGAATTTGGTCGGAAGTTTGTCAGAGATTGTTCGGGAATAGGGAAGCCTTTGAATGAGTGGACAGGTAAGAGAAATAGTACGAGACTGAAATGGGATGAGCGTATGATTGAAGCATTTGAAAACTTGAAAGAAGAGGCTGCGAGAGACGTCACTTTGGCTTTTCCCGATTATAGTGAACATGCGAGTATGCTAGAGTTATATACGGATGCTAGTGGGATTAGTATGGGCGGTTGCTTGGTTCAAATGCAAAGAATAAACGGAGATGAACAGTTGAGAGTGATAGCGTATGTAAGTAAAGCATTTAATAAGGCTGAGCGAAGGTATTCCACGATTGAAAGGGAGTTGGCTGCGATAAGGTTTTGCGTGAAAGCGTTGAAGGTATTTTTGTATGGTGTGAAATTTATTGTGCGTACTGACCATCAGCCCCTAGTGTACATGATTAGGAAAGAGTCTGTGAATGCTAGAGTTGCGAGGACAATAGAGGATTTGAATGAATTTGACTTTAAGTTAGAATATGTACCTGGAAGTAAGAACGTGATAGCAGATGCGATGTCAAGAATGCATGGTAAGATAGAAGAGAGTAGCGAGAATGATAGTAATTTTGAAAGGTTGCCGGAAGATTTAATGGTGGTACAAAGTTTTGAAGGGGATGACATGGTGTATAAATGTATTTTGTGTGGGTTAAATAAGGTTAAATTGAAGGGTTTGAATAAGGATATACCTGCTAGTATAGATGAGCTTAGAATGAGTGTTAGGAATGAAGTATCGAAAGAAATGGCATATAAGGAGGAGGATAGTATGCTTGAGGGTGAATTGTTATCAAAAGTATTGTTGGTAGTAAGTATGTTATATGGTGTCACTGTTTATTTGTATTTTGGGTGGAATCGTCCGATGCAGTACCGAGCAAATAAAGAGATTGAAAGGGAGTATATATTGAGGTTACAATGTAATGAAAGATGTTGCAAGTTGTTGAGTAAGAAGGAGGATTGTCTGAGTGACTTGAATCCGAGTGGTATGAGCATGGAAGATAGCGAAGATGACCATGGGTGTGATAAGGATGACACTATTGATAGAGTAAACATTTGTATGCATGGTGTAAAAGGAAGAATGATGACGTATGTGGGTATAAATGAGAATGAATACTGTAGTTTAATTGATACAGGTGCGCAAGTGTCATTAGTGAATATGTCTGTTATCAAGGAAATAGAGCGGTACAATTGGGAAGTGAAAAGGCAATGTACGAGTGTGAGAATTCATGGGATAGGTAAAGGAAGTTTGCTAGTTTGGGAAGAAGTGCGTTTGAAAGTAAAACTGGGAAGTATGGAGGTGGAACATAATTTTATTGTAATGGGAGAGAATGAGATGCCTAGTTGTTTTTTGATAGGAATTGACTTTTTAAGATTGCATGATTTATCAGTTGATATTGGTAGTGGTTTGCTTCTGAAAAATGGATGTGAAGTAGTTGTGATAGAAGATAATAGTGTATTTATGGCGAATTTTGTTGGCATGGTTGATATGACGAGGAGTGAGGATGATCTACTGACTAAAGAGGAGGTGGAAGAAATGCAAGATGAATGTGAGGAAATTAAAAGGTTACGTGAATGTATGTTGAATAGTATTGAGGTAGAAGAATGGTCGTCTGATTCAGAGGTGTATAAGAAAGTTAGTAAGAGACTTATTGTGTGTAAGAATATTGTTTATTTTCTATATAAAGGAATGGATGAAGATATATATGTTCCTGTGTTTCCAATGCATGCAGCAGTAAGTATGTGTATGTTAGTGCATGACAGATATGGGCATATGGGTAAGAATAAATTATGGGAATGCATGCGTGAGAGATTGTTTACACCTGGGTTGAGTCAGATATGTAAGGATGTAGCGACTACGTGTGAAGATTGCCAGAAAGGGAAGTATCAGAGAGTGCATGCTAATCCGCCTGTTTTGAGATTACATATGAAAGAACCATTTGAGATGTTTGTGATTGATTGTGTTTCGTTGCCTGTGACTGCGAGAAGACATGTGGGAATGATTGTTATGGTTGATCACATGAGTAAATTTACCTATGCAATACCCATCAAGGATAAACGGAGCGAGACTGTTGCAAGAATGGTTGGTCAAGTGATGTTGCCGATGTGTGTGTGTAAGCCTGTGAGAATGTTAAGTGATAATGGCCCTGAGTTTGTTGGATGGGAGTTTGAGCAGATGTTAAGAGAATGGGATATTGAACATGTGTATTCGACTCCTTATATGCCAAGTGCGAATGGGTTGGCTGAAAGGACTGTAAGAACATTAACTGAAATTTTGCGAATGATGAGTATATGTGATAATGATTGGGATTTGTATGTTGGTAGAGCGTTGTGGGCTTACAATGCAACAGTGCATAAGAGTACGGGTATGTCTCCATGTAAGTTTGTTTTAAATTTTGAAAAGATAATAAGACCGAGGTTGGGTGTGTCAGAGGATGATAGAGATGTGTGGAGGAAAGCAAATAAGAGGTTTGAAAGCTTTAAAGTTGGTGAGAGAGTGATGAAAGAAGTAATTGAAAAGGGTAGAATGAATGTAAATAAGGTGCGTGATAAATTTGAAGGTCCCTATGATGTGTTAGAAGTTGGTTCGAGTGGATTAAGTTACGTTTTGGGTAAGTTGTGTGTGGGTGGTATTGTGGAAAAATTTGGGCCCACCACAACCAGTTGCGTAAATGGAAAGAGGTACCTGAGTATATCCAAGAGAATGGGATGAGTAAATGGTTGAAAAGGAACAAGGGTGAACCTAGTATGTATGAGGACTTAGGTCTGGAAGGTAAACAGTTAGTGTTAGTAGAATATAAGAAAAGGAAGAATACAAGAGCTTTAAGTAAAGATGAAAGAAGGGGAAATTTTATAAGTAAAAGTGAGAATAGAAATAAGTATGACAAGGGTGTAAATGTGCAAGTGTGTATGGAAGATAAATGTGTTAATACAGATGAATCATGGCTGAGTATGAATGATACCTATAGTGTGTGTGGCTTTTCCTTAGGTGATGTAAAAGAAAGGATGACGAATGCGAGAGTGAGAGATAGGAGAATGATTAGTAGTATGAATGAATCTTTTACTAAAGTTGAGAATGTTTTTGATGAAATGGATGAACTGTTTACAGAAATGAGTGTAATTATAGGGCCAGATGAGAACGAGGTAGATATGATTGTACATGATATATTAGAGGATAGGGATTTAGATAGGAATAGTGTTAATGTAGCGAATGATTGTGATAAGGAAGAAGTGAATGAGAGAGTATATGGAGGCCCAGTTACTCGGAGTAGAGGTCCCGTTCCCGACTGCGACTGGGTTATGAAAAAAATAATGTAAGTGTTGTGTGAGAAGGATTTGGCAAAGTAAAGGGGGAGGAATGTGGAGGATTTATTTTTTGTTTTATTTTATTTTTGGTTTTGCCAAATCCTGAGAGAGAGAGAGAGAGAGAGAGAGAGAGAGAGAGAGAGAGAGAGAGAGAGAGAGAGAGAGAGAGAGAGAGAGATATTGTGTTAGCGAGCGAAAGTAGTTAGGTTAACGATCGTTTGTGGTGAGAAAGACTGTTGGTACAAATGAGATTGTTTGTTTACATTTTTTAGTTAGGTTACGACAATGGTGAATGTTTCGGAGCGAATGCTTTTTTTATTTGACTGCAGCATAAGGCAGTTGTGTGAGAGCTGGATTATATTTATATTTTTCTGACCAGCGTGGAAGTGTTGATTCATTTCAAAAGCTGCGATTCCTCCTTTGGAGAGAGTTCCTTTGAATGTTAAATTGTATGTTGATGACCTGGCTTGTTTAACCCTGGATAGGTACGGTGGGTCGTTTGCGACCCCGAGCGTAAAAAAAAAACAGGTTTTTCTCACGTGACTCACCCCTGTGACTGAATTTGTGGGTGATCGACCTGCAGGAGGTGTCTCCCCTACACGCTCTAGTAGTGTCCAGATGTGCATTGCTGTAGCTGTACTCCTTCCCCGATTTCTGAGACGCGTCGGGGTCGTTCGCGTCCGAGTTTACCCTTCTGAGGTAGTTTGCATAATTATCAAAGTTATTGCGTATTATGAAATTGTCGTAGAATGGTGCAACTTGTATAGGTTATCAGTTGTGGAAAGTCTTGGTGGATTGTTTGGCTACCATGTGCATGTTTTTTTTTTTAGTTAAAATGTCGTTCATCACCACGAGGACCATTTTACCACGAGTGCTCCTTTTTCATTTTTTTTCATTTTTTTGCCAAGTCATTTTTCCGTAAGATATTGCCAAATAGTGTCGTAAAACTTTTGCTTGTTTAGTGTTGGAAAGTGTGTCTAGATGATCTGGCTACCCATGCATGACTTTGTTTTTGTCAGATACGACGTAGTTATTGGTATATTGGGTATTTAACTGCGGTTACCAATTTCTGTTTTTTTTTCAATATTTGTAAAAATTACTACGTAGTAAGGAATTGCCGTATATTATTCATTTTTTTTTCATGTTTATGTGTTAGAAAGTGTGCCTTGATGGTTGGGCTAACACGTGCATGTCTTTTTTTTTATCTGAGATGTCGTATATTAGAATGTCGGGCATTTTACCGCGAGTGTCCCTTTTTAATTTTTTTTAATTTTTTTGCCAAGTCATTTTTCCGTAAGATATTGCGAAATAGTGTCGTAAAACTTTTGCTTTTTTAATGTTGGAAAGTGTGTCTAGATGATCTGGCTACCCATGCGTGATTTTGTTTTTGTCAGATACGACGTAGTTATTGGTATATTGGGTATTTAACTGCGGTTGCCAATTTCTGTTTTTTTTCAATATTTGTAAAAATTTACTACGTAGTAAGGAATTGCCGTATATTATTGATTTTTTTTTCATGTTTATGTGTTATAAAGTGTGCCTTGATGGTTGGGCTAACACGTGCATGTCTTTTTTTTTTTTATCTGAGATGCCGTATATTAGAATGTTGGGCATTTTTCCGCGAGTGCCCCTTTTTATTTGTTTTGCATTTTTTTGCTTAGTCATGTTACCGTAAGGAATTGGCAAGTAGTGTCGCAAAACTTATATTTTTATAGTGTTGGAAAGTGTTTCTAGATGATCTGGCTACCCATGCCTATTTTTTTTTTAGCCAGATATGGCGTATATATAAGTATGTGTTCGATTTTCCTGTGATTGCCATTTTTTCATTTTTTCCCATTTCTTTCAAAATTACTACGTACTAAGGAACTATCACAGAGTAATATTTCATTTATATGTTTATTTGTCGGAAAATATGCCTTGATGGTTTGCCTAGCACGTGGCTGAAATTTTTTTTTTCTGAAATGCCGTATATTAGAATGGCCATTTTTCCACGAGTGCCCCTTTTTATTTGTTTTGCATTTTTTTGCTTAGTCATGTTACCGTAAGGAATTGGCAAGTAGTGTCGCAAAACTTATATTTTTATAGTGTTGGAAAGTGTTTCTAGATGATCTGGCTACCCATGCCTATCTTTTTTTTAGCCAGATATGGCGTATATATAGGTATGTGTTCGATTTTCCGGTGATTGCCATTTTTTCGTTTTTTCCCAATTCTTTCAAAATTACTACGTACTAAGGAACTATCACAGAGTAATGATTCCTCTAGGTGTTTATTTGTCGGAAAATTTTGTTTACTTTTTTTTTGATTGAATATCATCAAATTTTTTTAGCTAAAATATTGTTTTACATTTTTTTTTTTCGATTTTATTTCCCTTCAAAAAAAATTTTTGGGTCAGAATTTTAATTTTATAGTCGTAAAATAATCGACAATTATCCAGCAACCCACCATACAATTTTTATGCATATCCAATAATAATTAGATTAGTAAATAACACCTTGAAATTGACATACCCTTCCTACATTTCAAGTGGCAGATTAGGGAGTCTGAGTCAGTGTGGTTGGCGGCCATTTTGTGGACATATCCGAAGCGTAAGCTGCCCTATCTATATATATTCTTGTTCCCTATAGAATTTGTGATATTTTGGTATATTTTTACCTGCATAAATATCATATTATATATTAAATATATGTATTTTTTTACGAAATTTCCAAGTACTCAAAAAATTACCTTTAGATATGGCCCCTGATATAAATGTAATTTACAAAATAATGAAGATTTTTTTACATATTTCTATTTTAGGATAACATATGTTTATTCCCTAAAAAAATTAGCCACTTCCTATTTCATTTGGGTACCCAAAAAAATTCATGAAATTTGGACAATTTTTTTTGGCCAAAAAAAGTTACCCTTTTTTTCTCATTTCAGATCTTCACCTCCATGGGTCTGACTTCATCCAAAATACATCAAGATGTGTCCTAAACATTCAAGAATCAATTCCTAAAAGGATTTGTGTATATATGTATAAACTTTTTTTTTATGAATTTTTATGTCAGGTCTTTTTTTTTTCTACTTAATTTTTTAAAATATTTATAATAAATAGTTTTTCTGCAGATGAGTAGTATTTATCTTTACAGTTGTTTTAAGCATTCATTGAAGTTTTTTTTGGCAAAAGAAAAAAGGAGGTTACTGCAAAAACTGATTTTTCAAGAATTTTTTTTGCCGTCGGGGTCGTTCGCGTCCGAGTATACCCTTAAAGGGGTGTCCGAGGACCGTACCTATCCAGGGTTAAGGAACTTGATACGACTGCTCAGATTTAGATAACGTTGATGACCCGGACTGAATGAACCTACGATCGATGATGATGACGATGTTTATGATGATTATGATGACGATGTTTATGATGATTAGGATGAGGATGATGATGATATAGACTGCCCAATAAAGTGAGGCAGTTAAAGCAGATTGTGCCAGTGTTGCGTCTGCCAGAGAGTTGTGGCTTTGGCCTAAAAGGACTGTTGGCCCTAGTGTGGATAAGAGGTCCACGCATAAACAAATGTTGATTTTGGTGTGCGGGTAATTTTAAGTTTGGTAGGGTTTTTTATTTGAATGGTGTTACGTTACTTTTATATTTATCAAGTTAAAGATTAGTTATAAGTGTAATTATTTTGGTTTGTGGATGTTAAGTATTGTAGTTTTAAGAAATATAGTTGTAAGGTTATGTTTTGTTTTTTGTGTCCTTTTGTCTAAGAGTCCAGTTTTAGATAACGTAAGGGGAAAGTATGTGTTGAGGAGACCATTGTCTGTAAGTGTGATTCAGGGTGTGGGGGTTGTTTGTGCAACATCCCGCTACAATGACAAAGCTGCCTTCTACACCCAGTTCGACCGCACCATCCAGGCAGTGCCCGCCAATGAAAAGCTCGTTGTGCTTGGCGACTTTAATGCCCGAGTAGGCAAAGACCATCGCCTGTGGGAGGGAATCATCGGCCGCCATGGCATTGGAAATTGCAACGCCAATGGCCAACTCCTACTGGGTCTGTGTGCAGAACACCAACTTGTGGTAACCAACACCATCTTCCAGTTACCAAAGCGACAAAAGACCACATGGAGACACCCACGGTCTAAACACTGGCACACCCTGGACTATGTCCTGACCAGAGCCAGAGACCGAGGAGACATCCGCATCACCCGATCCATGCCCGGAGCGGACGACTGCTGGACGGGGACCACAGACTCCTCATCTCCCGACTCTCCGTGACGACCCTACGACCACCCAGAAGGGCACCTGACAGCGTACCACACCAACGCTTTGATTGTAGTAAGCTCCGCAACCCACAGGTGGCACAGAACTACAAGGAGGCCTGCGAACAACACCTCGCAGACCCCGTGGGTCAGGCCACTGTTGAGCACCACTGGACCACCCTCACAAACGCCATGGCCCGTGCCGCAGAGGAAACAATAGGCTACACCAC
Organism: Palaemon carinicauda; assembly: GCF_036898095.1. Taxonomy (NCBI): domain Eukaryota; kingdom Metazoa; phylum Arthropoda; class Malacostraca; order Decapoda; family Palaemonidae; genus Palaemon; species Palaemon carinicauda. The sequence continues at coordinate 43,815,701 of NC_090748.1, forward strand.
CAAGAAACGGCAGGATTGGTTTGATGAGAATGATGCTACCATCTCTCTTCTCATTGAAACCAAACGGCAAGCACGCCTGACTTTGGAAAACCAACCAACAGCAGCTAACAAATGTGCTCACAAGGTGGCTGAAGCTGGTTGCCAAAGACGGATCCGTGAAGCCCAGAACACCTGGTGGCAAAGAAAAGCTGCAGAAATACAGACTTTCACTGGCCAACGTGACCTGCGCAGCTTTTATGCAGCAACAAAGGAAATATTCGGTCCCACACGGTCATCAGTGGGCAGCCTAAAGGACGCGGATGATGCCACAACCATCACCGACAGCGAGGGCATCCTGGCCAAGTGGAGGTCTCACTTTGAGAACCTCCTCAATGACCAAGCAGACACCCCAGACGATCTCCTGCGAATGACCCCGCAGCATCCCATCCGTCACTGGATGGCACTACCACCCTCCATCCATGACTTCAACAAGGCCCTGCAGCGCATGAAGCCCGGCAAAGCCCCAGGGCCAGACAACATCCCGTTGGAGCTCCTCACTCACGGTGGCCCCGGTTTGAGGAACCATTTGATGCTCCTTATACTGAAAATATGGGAGACCAAGACCGCCTCCAGTGACTTCCGCGATGCAAACATCATTACCATCTTCAAGAAGGGAGACAGGGAGAACTGTAACAACTATCGGGGAATATCACTACTAAGCATCGCGAGTAAGATTTTCGCTCGGATTCTCCTTGACCGCCTCCTTATTCTCGCAGAAGCGGTCCTGCCAGAGTCCCAGTGCGGCTTTCGACCTTCCCGAACAACAGCCCATAATGTTCATCTTCTGGGATTTGAAAAAGGCCTTCGACAAAGTACCTCGACCTGCCATGTGGGCTGTCCTCAAAAGATATGGCTGCCCACCCGATTTTGTCAAGCTGGTGCGTGCCCTCCATGACGGAATGGTTGGGAGAGTCTGCCACCAGAACTCTCTTTCAGACCCATTCCCCATCAACGGCGGCCTGAAGCAGGGCTGTGTTCTAGCCC
>NC_090748.1:43821723-43831723 GCF_036898095.1 Palaemon carinicauda
GCGAGGTTCATATAGTTATGTGGCGTGTCAAATATATGTCTTCTGTTATTATAGGATATCCTAAAGGGAAACCTTACGGGTACTTGCGCCAGAATTTAGAGTTCTTTGAAACCTTTAGTTTAATTCTCTGGGAATATCTACTGTAGTCATATATACCCTTAGGAAGCTACTGAAGGAACCTTCCATCAGGACGACATGGCTTGATCCCAAATATATATATATATATATATATATATATATATAGTAATTTGTTCACGATTCATTTTCATCCTACGGTAATTTAAGCCTCTCTCAAAGCTGCTCTGAGCAAGTGAGGCAAGTAAACGACCTGCGTTTTCCTTTGGGAAGTCCATGTATCATTCTCTTTGATGTTAATTAGCTGTCCGATGTTCTTGAGAAAACAATAGTGCTTAAGTTTTTCTTTTTGTTATTTTTCATAACGACCATATTTAAAGGAGGCTCTATTGTTAATGGCTAGAAAAGATTTATGGACTTGTTCTGAAATAATGTTAAGAAATTTGATAATGGACATTTTATTGAATTAGTTTTTTTTTTATATATTCCACTTGAGGCAAGACGATGCTCGCTCTAAATATTCATGAAAAAAAAATGAATTTTGTTCTTTTTAATTATGAATAAATTCTGAAAGCTCTCTTCGAAACTTGATACTATATCTCATTTACAAATTTCAAAGAACTAAAAATACCTTCTCTGTAGTGTTAACTATGAATATATGTAATTATTTGTGAAAGTAATGTTACCATTTTATTACCATTTTATTACTTGCGTTCTTGTTGGGTGATCGTTTCTTGAAAGAAACAAAAAATAAACATTTCCTAAAAATATGATCTTGAAGAGAATTCTTCATGAACAAAAGACATCAATAAAGCAATCCCTGTGACGTATAATGAAAAAAAAAATACATAATATTAGTATATCCTAGTATAGCCGTTAAGATACTACCGATAGAAAGTTATGGGGGTCCTTTGACTGGCCAGACAGTACTGCATTGATCCTTCTCTCTAGTTACGGTTCAATTTCCCTTTGCCTACACATGCACCGAATAGTCTGGCCTATTCTTTACATATTCTCCTCTGTCCTCGTGCACCTGACAACACTGAGATAATAAACAGTTCTTCTTCTCTCAATTGGTAAATTACTGCATTGTAATTGTTCATTGGCTACTTTACTCCTGGTAAGGGTAGAAGAAACTCTTTTAGCTATAGTAGGCAGCTCTCCTAAGAGGACACTCCAAAATCAAACCATTGTTCTCTTGTCTTGAGTAGTGCCATAACCTCTGCACCATGGTCCTCCACTGTCTTGGATTAAAGATCTTTTGCTTGAGGGTACACTCGGGCACACTATTATATCTAATTTTCTTCCTCTTTTTTTTTAAGTTTTTATAGTTTATATAGGAAATATTTATTTTAATGTTGTTACTGTTCTTATAATATTTTCTTTTCCTTTGTTTCCTTTCCTCACTGGGCTATTTTCCCTGTTGGGGCCACTGGGCTTATAGCATCCTGCTTTTCCAATTAGGGTTGTAGCTTAGCTGCTGCTGCTAATAATAATAATAATAATAATAATAATAATAATAATAATAATAATAATAATCCGTTGACTATGAGAAATTAGGAGATAGTGTAACATCTTACAAAAAAAAAAAAAGAATAATAATGCAGAAAATAAAATGCTTATGAAACAGTCGTGGAAAAAAACATTATTTTATTGTTGTATTCCAAAAGTGGACTCGTACTAAAATAACAAATTGTCGAAGGTAATGAAAGTACTTAACTTATTCTTATAAGAAGCACCCCCCCCCCTCCTATCAACGAAAGCATTACATGCTTACATAATATCATAAACAAAACAAACTACTATAAAAGTATATAATGGGTTTAGAAATTGTACGGATGTAATTTATCATGTGAATGTAAGGTGATGAAAAGTAATTTTTTGCTATCCAAATAGTGAAGGACGGGACCAGAATGTTTCTTCCAAAGCTTGGCGGAATCTGTGTGGTAAAATTGAACTAACAGCTCATCCATCAGTGGCTTCAGTTCATTGCAATTGCAATATGTTTGTGTTTACGCAAATAAGACCCAGATGCCACAGACACCCACCCCATTGCCAAAGTTAGATTGTTATTGATGTCTATTGGCTCCTTGCAGTTTGGTGTTAACTCTTGGTCTTGACTTGATTTTGCGAAAGAACTTTCAACTTGTAAAACCTTACATTCATCAGAGCTAAATTGCAAAAGAAAAACTTAAACCCTGTGACTCTCTAGGTGGGTGAAGCGAATACTTTTTCATGTTTTTTTACGTTTATTTAGAGTTGAATGGAGTTTGAAACATTGCTGATACAACGACTTCAATCCTTGCTTTTCTGATAAAAGTATATTTTATCGACATTAATAACCAAAATGAACGTTATGAAGTAGAAAAATACGGATATCTCTTTTAAAGGAATAGATTCTTCTTCATAAGTACTAAATACTCACATTATAATTTAATCTTAATATTCCAAGAAATTTCTATTCATGGAAGACACAAATGACTAACAATCTAAAAAGAAAACCTCAGCTTTAAATATTGATTAATTGGTACTTGGATGCTTCTATATTCAACATAATACACACACACACACACACACACACACACACATATATATATATATATATATATATATATATATATATATATATATATATATACTGTATATATATATATATATATATATATATATATATATATATATATATATATATATATATATATATATATATATATATATATTGATTAGGTTTCTTCATGTAGGTAGAAGGTTGGCCAGAGCTTTACTACTGCTTGAGAGTTATGTGGTCCTTTGACTGGCCAAACAGTACTATATTGTTCCTTCTCTCTGTTTACGGTTCACTTTCCCTTACAATACACCGAATAATCTGGAATATTCTTTACAGATTCTCCTCTGTCCTCATACACCTGACAACACTGAGATTACCAAACAATTCACCTTCACCTACTGGGTTAAATACTGCACTGTAATTGTTCAATGGCTAGTCTCCTCTTGCTAACGGTAAAATAAAGACTCCTTAGCTATGGTGAACAGGTCTTGTGTGAGAAGGACGCTCCAAAATCAAAGCATAGTTTTCTAGGCTTGGGTAGTGCCATGGCTTCTGTACCATGGGTTAGTGCTTTATTTCTTAAGGGTACACTCCGGCACACTATTCTATATAATTACACTTTCTCTGGTTTTTTTTATTTTTTATAGTATAAAATAGAGATATATATTCTAATGTTATTACTGTTCTTGAAATATTATATTTTTCCTTGTTTCCTTTCCTAAAAGTGAAGCGTCCAATACTAAAGAAGAAGATTCAACACCTACAGAAGATGGAAGTATTTTAATTAAATGGCAAAGAATCTACAGATACAACAACTGATTAACAGGTTACAGGTAGTAGGTTGGCCAGGGCACCAGCCACTCATTGAGATATTATTGCTAGAGAGTTATGGGGTCCTTTGACTGGCCAGACAGTACTACATTGGATCCTTATCTCTGGTCAGGATACATTTTCTCTTTGGCTTCACATACACCAAATAGTCTGGTCTATTCTTTACGTACTGTATTCTCCCTAGTCCTCATACATCTGATAACACTGATTACCAAACAATTCATCTTCACCCAAGGGGTTCACTACTGCACTGTAATTGTTCAGAGGCTACTTTCCTCTTGGTAAGTGTAGAAGAGACTCTACAAACCATGCAAAAGATGACCGGAGCTGCCGCCACCCGGTTACTATGAATGGAGACTGACCGCACGAATTGGGAGACATTCAAGAAGGCACTCCTGAAACGCTTCTCTCTTACTAAAGGAGAAAAACGAAGACGGTGGGCTACTTATAGCTTGGACTAGCGGGTGGGAGAGAGCATCGCCCACTACATCGACTGCATAACTGAAGATTTCAACAGCAAGGCACCCGACACTGAGAGGACACCGGAGGACAAGATGATTTCTGCCGAAGGATGATAATGGAGGCTTTTCCCGAGAATGTAACCGTACTCCTGCTCGGGTCTGGGCAACCCTTGGAAGCTACCATCCCTACCGCACAGATGATGCTAAACAAAAAACGACACAGACAGGCAGGGGGAGGGATGAACGCTCTCACCCCACCCGTCATAGCAGCGGCCCAACCTTCAAGGCAGACCGGCACCCAACCATCTTCAAAAACCTCTAAAGGATGAGGTACGTATGGCAGAGGGGCTCAAAGAGGAAGATGTCAGAGAGGTAGGAGTGTGGCGACTGGCGGATGTTGGAAATGTGGTAGGAAGGGGCACCTCCAGGCTGTATGCCCCTACGACGATCAGCGGCGGTGTTTTGGATGCCATGCCACAGACCACCTATTGAGCAGCTGTCCAAAAAACGGCCTCGGCACGAGAGATCACGTTTCCCATGCACCAACAAGAGGAAGGGGAAAACGACACGGAACGGGGACCAAGGGTACTTTGGGCCGTCCGTCAGAACCGCCAGGACTGGGGACAGAAGTGCCATGGATTTAGTCGTCACGCCCCGGCCCGATGTCGGGGGAGGCCAGTCAGTGCCCCAGCCACCAGTAAGGGATACCCCCAGGTCAGCGAGCGCTGCTTCCCCGGGAGTGCCTGAGGGGTTTCGGGAGGTAGAGCAGCCACCTCTCACCGCCGCTCCCACACATCCGAGTAGGAATGCGGTCCCCGTTCTTAGAGTAGAGTTGGGATCGTGTGTGCAACGCGCTCTGCTGGATTCTGGGGCCAGCATATCCCTTATGGAAGAACATTTGGCGACAGATGCCATCCAAACGTCGAAGGAGTGCCTGGTGTTGAACACGGCTGGTGGTCACAAACTGATGACCAGATGTATTGTCAAATAACGATTCAACCTTCAAGGTCGAGAAGTGACCCATGCCTTCTATGTCCTCTCATTAAATATGGGGGATATTCCCATTATCCTGGGAATCGATTTCATCAAGGAGAAGCAAGTGACAATACGGGGCCCCGATGGGGAGAGGCTACAAGTGAGGGGGAAAGTGGGACCAGGAGAAGAGACAGAGATACCCGTTATGGGGGAAACTCGGCCTCGAGTTAGGGTCGCCCTTACTGTTGATGGGATAGCAGGGGCGGTTCCTGCCGGGCACGAGGCAGGTGAATCAATCCCCCCCTCCACCCTCTACTCCTTATCAGTGGCACCCGCTCCGGAGATGCACGAAGGTGACCTAGTGTACGTAAAACCACATCAAAAGTGGCAGGATTTCATGTCTCCAGGAATCACCACCATTACCAAAGGAAAAGTCAAAATTCCCTTTATACGGTAGAAATTTATTTCTATTTGAACACGATGTTGTGTTGATATTTATCCATATTGACTCATTAGGGGTAATTTGAATGAATTACTACCAATTGTGTCACGTGGTGGACCGGGAAATCGGGTAAAACTCGTTGGTAAGAGACTGATGTCTCACCAGGTAAATCCTCGGACAGCTGGGTAGCGTCAGGTTCCGATTTCTTTTATGGCCTCTTGTGGCATGGTTGGTTTCGACCTGGCCTTTCATTAAAAGGGGCTAGCATTCGATCCCAAGTATGAGGTAGAAATTTATTTCTATTTGAACATGATGTTGTGTTGATATTTATCCATATTCACTCATTAGGGGTAATTTGAATGAATTACTACCAATTGTGTCACGTGGTGGGCCGGGAAATCGAGTAAAACTCGTTGGTAAGAGACTGATGTCTCGCCAGGTAAATCCTTAGACAGCTGGGTAGCATCAGGTTCCGATTTCTTTTATGGCCTTTTGTGGCATGGTTGGTTTCGATCTGGCCTTTCATTAGAAGGGGCTAGCGTTCGATCCCAAGTATGAGGTAGAAATTTATTTCTATTTGAACACGATGTTGTGTTGATATTTATTCATATTGACTCATTAGGGGTAATTTGAATGAATTACTACCAATTGTGTCACGTGGTGGGCCGGGAAATCGGGTAAAACTCGCTGGTAAGAGACTGATGTCTCGCCAGGTAAATCATCGGACAGCTGGGTAGCGTCAGGTTCCTATTTCTTTTATGACCTCTCGTAGAATGGTTGGTTTCGACCAGGCCTTTCATTAGAAGGAGCTAGCGTTCGATCCCAAGTATGAGGTAGAAATTTATTTCTATTTGAACACGATGTTGTGTTGATATTTATCCATATTGACTCATTAGGGGTAATTTAAAAGAATTACTACCAATTGTTTCACGTGGTGGGCCGGGAAATCGGGTAAAACTCGCTGGTAAAAGACTGATGTCTCGCTAGGTAAATCCTCGGACAGCTGGGTAGCATCAGGTTCCTATTTCTTCTATGGCCTCTCGTGGTATGGTTGGTTTCGACCTGGCCTTTCATTAGAAGGGGCTAGCGTTCGATCCCAAGTATTAGGTAGAAATTTATTTCTATTTGAACACGATGTTGTGTTGATATTCATCCATATTGACTCATTAGGGGTAATTTGAATGAATTACTACCAATTGTGTCACGTGGTGGGCCGGGAAATCCGGTGAAACTTGCTGGTAAGAGACTGATGTCTCGCCAGGTAAATCCTCGGACAGCTGGGTAGCGTCAGGTTCCGATTTCTTTTATGGCCTCTCGTGACATGGTTGGTTTCGACATGGCCTTTCATTAGAAGGGGCTAGCGTTCGATCCCAAGTATGAGGTGGAAATTTATTTCTATATATATATATATATATATATATATATATATATATATATATACATATATATATATGCGAGTGTGTGTATAAATAATAAATATATTTATATAAATTTTATTAATCCTTCGGTAATTTCATTATAATAATCCAATCACTACCCTCGAAGCATTATCCACTAATAATATCCACTGATATATTGGTATATGCATCAATGGATTCACGTAGAAACTTCAAACTCTTTTTCTTGATAAAATTTTTCACCCTTCGCAATACAACCAGTTTCATAACCTAATTATAGAGAATTGATGTTATTAGAGTAGAAGAGCAAACTTGAATGAGCTTAAATGACTAATTTAGTTGTCTGGCCAAATTAATTTGAAACTCTCATGAAAGTTAATGAGCTTTTCAAAGTTCTTTTAAATTAATGTGATCTAGCCATACACCTATATATACATATATACGTATATACACACACCCACACACATATACACCCACACATATATATATATATATATATATATATATATATATATATATATATGTATATATACACATCGGTCCCGGACAATTCGTCCAATGACAATTGGTCCAATGACGATGGGTCCAAAATCAATTGGTCCAATGAGATTATTGGCCCAAAATCAATTGGTCCAATGGGATTATTGGCCCAATATTAATTGGTCCAACTGGATTATTGGTCAAATATTAATTGGTCCAACAAAATTATTGTTCAAATATTAATATATTATATATAAAAATATTAATACTGAAAATTGTAATACAGGAATTAAGGAATAAAATGAAATGAAATAAAATAATTTATTTTATAAGTCAGAAATTAATAACTTAGGTATGCACATATTCAGAACACAAAATCAAAAGTTTCACATTGAAGATATAACCTGTAATAATGAATCAAAGATTAAAAATAAAAAGGAATAAAATCTAATTTATTGGATAGGTCAGAATTTAAAACCTCAGGTTATGAGCTATCACCCGTAAAAAATCTAACGTTTCATAATTATCTTTCTCAGGAAACACAGTTAAAAGCCTTTGTTCACGTTCAACATCTTTTATCTTTAATTTGCAATTTAATTCTCCACGAAAAGTGGAGGATATCTCATTTCTTGGCCTCGTAATATTCGTCTAACCTTTCCGCGAACGTAAATTTCGTCGAAATAATTTACTACAGGCGTACCTTCAACCGGAATAGTCAGTTTTACTTGCAACCAGGTGTCCTCAATTTCGTTTGCAGGTAAAAAAGCAAGTGCAGCTATTTTCCTGATGTTTAAGGAAAAGTTTTCATTAGTGCTGTATTCATTTTTCCAACCTGAAGAGATAACTTTTTTGTAAATACTCTGACAGAGATGTAAAAAACAACCTCTTTGTTGACTGCCAGGAATTTCATCTTTAATTGCACTTATTACTCCAATTTAAAAATCTGTGATAATCATTTCCCGAGAGAGAACGATATCACTTTCAGCAGCATAGTCGAGAGGATCTCGGAAAACCTGTACATAACTTTAAATGTTTTTTCGTGTCATTAACACATAAACTAGAGGTAGGATGCAACTTCTCTCTTGCGGTCCAACCGGAGCATGAATCGTGTACAGTTGTTTAAAAAGTGTTGGGACAGTACATTATCCAAAAATTAGCGTCTTCTAGTTTTTTTACGTTAGAATCGGTGGTGAATAACAATATCTTATCATTTCTAATGCTAGATTCCTTAACTAGAAATATCTCACCAGCTAGAGTTTTACTGTATTCTTCTGGAATGAACATATCATGTAAATCATTTGGTTTTTGAGGTCCTTCCTTGCGTACTCATCTTATCATTTTGCTGAGAGTTTCTTTTGACCCAACATACGGCACAACAGATGAATCCAGTTGACTAAGGACATCTTGAATAATTTGACAAGGTTCATCACTGGTGATACTAGCTTTTTCCTTAATTGCATTGTGGCATTTCACTACATGTGTACGACTTGACTCAGCAGCTCCACAAGTGTGTTAATTTTCCTTTTTCAGATAATGGCAGTCATCTTCAAAGTGCGTGATTGCGGTTCCTTTACATTCTCTTCTTTCACATCTCCAGTTATATGTAGCTTCTCCAGTAGTTTTCTTTTTTAATGTAAAGTATACAAATATCCATTAACGGAAAGCTTTTCCTTTCCTCTTTCGGAAAGCACTGTGTTACAAGCAGTTGACTCCATAGTAAGGGATCCTAGCGCTTACTAAAAGTTAGAAAAAATAACAAAAGTTAGTAAAAGTTAGTAACAATAATAGAGCTATTGTTAACTTTTCTTTAGAGAGGTTGTTTTATCATTGGAACAATTTTCCTTTGGACGAGTCGGTATTGGACTAATTATCGTGTTGGACCAATAATCCCGTTGGACCAGTTGATTTTGGACCAATCGGCATTGGCCAAATCGTCATTGAACCAATTGTCATTGGATCAATCGTACCCAACCCATATATATATATATATATATATATATATATATATATATATTATATATATACATGTATGTGTGTGTGCATGTGTGTATATATGTGTGTGCGTATATATGCATACGTGTGTGTAATCGAATATTGCTTGCGAAAAAAAAAAGAATTATTACTTTCACTTAGTAAGCATTGGATAAATATATATTGGTGCTATGTGGTATTGGGTCCATTAAATTAGCTTTACCCAGCATACATGGCAACTGACACTTTCCATTCCTCGACAAAGGCTCATTGATATTCCCTGCCAATTGCACCATTGTGTCTATTCTGGATGTCCGATGCAAGCAACTAATTTTGTCGCATCTGCTTGCTTGGACGTAAACAATTGCAAGAGATCTCGCAAATTAATATTCCATTGTCAGAACCGAAATTGAGACTAAATTTGGTAATTAGGAATTCACATCTCCGAAGGAAAGTTCTATTTTCAACCTTTGCAAATGCAGGTGCATATGTTAATACTGATAGACAAGCAATGAGGGACTATTTATGTTTATTTAATGGAGGTGCTTTTCCGTTAAGCCATGCCATTATCTATTGATCCATAAAATATTTTTGACTACGAGTTATATAGATATTACCACAATAGTAATGATTTTTTTTATACATTAAATATAATTCTATGAAAGAGGTTAAAAATCCTAAAATATATATATATTTTTTTTTGTGTCGGCAAGAAAATAACGTACTCATCATTTTAAACTCCTTATTCTTCTTCTTCTTCTTCTTCTTCTTCTTCTTCTTCTTCTTCTTCTTCTTCTTCTTCTTCTTCTTCTTCTTATTA
>NC_090748.1:43836723-43841723 GCF_036898095.1 Palaemon carinicauda
TTATATATATATATATATGTATATATATTTATATATATACATATATATATATATATATACATATATATATATATATATAGTTATATAACATACACATATATGTATATATATATATATATATATAGTTATATAACATACACATATATGTATATATATATATATATGTGTGTGTGTGAGTGTATATATATATAGCATACACATATATGTATATATATATATATATATATATTTATATATATATATATATATATATACACATTTAGAAATAAATTCATATATATGTATATATATGTGTGAATATATATATATATATATATATATAGAAATAAATTCATATATATGTATATATGTGTGTGAATATATATATATATATATACACACGTATATATACATATACAAACATATATATATATATATATATAAAATATATATATATATATATAGAGAGAGAGAGAGAGAGAGAGAGAGAGAGAGAGAGATGCATATATATATATATATATATATGTAAACATATATATACATATATATGAATTTATAACTCTATGTATATGAATACATATATATGTATGTTAAATGTATGTTATATGTATGTATATATAGAGGGGGAATAGAGTAGGTGGATGTAAAAGGGAGCTAGTGAGGGTTGAAGAGCTAATAAAACCGGGGGTAAAAAGTAATTATCAGGAAAGGTTGAAAATGGCATATGACGAGGTGAGAGTAAGTGAAACTGGTAATTTACAGGAGGAGTGGAAGTTAGTAAAAGAAAATTTTGTTGGGATTGCAAGTGATGTATGTGGCAAGAAGGTTGTTTGAGGCAGCATGAGGAAGGGCAGTGAATGGTGGAATGAAGGAGTGAAGGTAAAAGTGGAAGAGAAAAAGAGGGCTTTTGAAGAATGGCTGCAGAGTAATAGTATAGAGAAGTATGAAAAATATAGAGAGAAAAATGTGGAAGTAAAGCGCAAGGTACGTGAGGCAAAGAGGGCAGCTGACCTGAGGTGGGGTCAGGGATTGGGTCAGTCATATGAAGAAAATAAGAAGAAGTTTTGGAAAGAAGTGAAGAGAGTAAGGAAGGCTGGCACAAGAATTGAAGAGACAGTGAAAGATGGAAATGAAAGGTTGTTAAAAGGAGAGGAGGCAAGGAAAAGGTGGGCGGAATATTTTGAAAGTTTGCTGAATGTTGAGGATAATAGGGAGGCAGATATAATTGCTGTTCCAGGTGTTGAGGTGCCAGTGATGGGAGATGAGAATGAGAGAGAGATTACAATAGAGGAAGTGAGGAGAGCACTAGATGAAACGAGAGTAGGAAAAGCATCTGGTATGGATGGTGTGAAAGCTGAGATGTTGAAGGAAGGGGGTGTGACTGTACTTGAATGGTTGGTGAGGTTGTTTAATATGTGTTTTGTGTTGTAAATGGTACCAGTAGATTGGGTTTGTGCATGTATTGTACCACTATATAAGGGTAAGGGAGATGTGCATGAGTGTTGTAATTCAAGAGGTATTAGTTTGTTGAGTGTAGTTGGAAAAGTGTATGGTAGAGTAATGATTAATAGGATTAAGGATAAAACAGAGAATGTAATCTTGGAAGTACAGGGTGATTTTAAAAGAGGTAGGGGTTGCATGAATCAGATTTTTACAGTTAGGCAGATATGCGAGAAATATTTAGCAAAAGGCAAGGAGGTGTATTTTGCGTTTATGGATCTGGAGAAAGCATATGATAGAGTTGATAGGGAAGCAATGTGGAATGTGATGAGGTTATATGGAGTTGATGGAAGGTTGTTGCAAGCAGTGAAAAGTTTCTACAAAGGTAGTAAAGCATGTGTTAGAATAGGAAATGAAGTGAGTGATTGGTTTCCAGTGAGAGTGGGGCTGAGACAGGGATGTGTGATGTCACCGTTGTTGTTTAACTTGTATGTTGATGGAGTGGTGAGAGAGGTGAATGCTCGAGTGCTTGGACGAGGATTAAAACTGGTAGGCGAGAATGACCATGAATAGGAGGTAAATCAGTTGTTGTTTGCGGATGATACTGTACTGGTAGCAGACACAGAAGAGAAGCTTGACCGACTAGTGACAGAATTTGGAAAGGTGTGTGAGAGAAGGAAGTTGAGAGTTAATGTGGGTAAGAGAAAGGTTATGAGATGTACGAGAAGGAGAAGTGGTGCAAGGTTGAATGTCATGTTGAATGGAGAGTTACTTGAGGAGGTGGATCAGTTTAAGTACTTTGGGTCTGTTGTTGCAGCAAATGGTGGTGTGGAAGCAGATGTACGTCAGAGAGTGAATGAAGGTTGCAAAGTGTTTGGGGCAGTTAAGGGAGTAGTAAAAAATAGAGGGTTGGGCATGAATGTAAAGAGATTTCTATATGAGAAAGTGATTGTACCAACTGTGATGTATGGATCGGAGTTGTGGGGAATGAAAGAAATGGAGAGACAAAAATTGAATGTGTTTGAGATGAAGTGTCTAAGGAGTATGGCTGGTGTATCTCGAGTAGATAGGGTTAGGAACGAAGTGGTGAGGGAGAGAACGGGTGTAAGAAATGAGTTAGCGGCTAGAGTGGATATGAATGTGTTGAGGTGGTTTGGCCATGTTGAGAGAATGGAAAATGGTTGTCTGCTAAAGAAGGTGATGAATGCAAGAGTTGATGGGAGAAGTATAAGAGGAAGGCCAAGGTTTGGGTGGATGGATGGTGTGAAGAAAGCTCTGGGTGATAGGAGGATAGATGTGAGAGAGGCAAGAGAGCGTGCTAGAAATAGAAATGAATGGCAAGCGATTGTGACGCAGTTCCGGTAGGCCCTGCTGCTTCCTCCGGCGCCTTAGATGACCGCGGAGGTAGCAGCAGTAGGGGATTTAGCATTATGAAGCTTCATCTGTGGTGGATAATGTGGGAGGTTGGGCTGTGGCACCCTAGCAGTACCAGCTGAACTCGGTTGAGTCCCTGGTTAGGCTGAAGGAAAGTAGAGAGTAGAGGTCCCCTTTTTGTTTTGTTTCATTGTTGATGTACATATACATATGTATATATATATGTATATATATATATATATATATATACATATATATATATATATATATATGAATTTGTATCTACATGCATATATACATATATATGTATGCTATATGTATTTATATATATGTTTGTACATATATATATATATATATATATATAATATATATATATATATATATATATATTTATAAATATAAATATATATATATATAAACATATGTATATAAATATATATATATATATATATATATATAGATATAATTTCATATATATGTATATATATATAAATGTGTATATATATAAATATATATGTATATATATAAATATATATATGTATATATATGTATATATATGAATATATATATATATATATATACATATATATATATATATATATATATATGTATGTATATATATATATATATATATGTATATATATATATATATATATATATATTTATACATATACAGTATATATATATATATATATGTATGTATATATATATATATTTATATTATCATATATACATACATGAATATTGATATATATATATATATATATATATGGATTTTCTACAAATTACGTAGTATATGGTTTAAAATGAATACGCCTTCCAAACGTTTAAGTTTTCAAACAAATAATACAAAGCTAAATAGTATATACTCCACGAAAGCTTGTATCATTTGGTAATATCTTGTTTTTTAATTTGTCAGCATAAATTAATTAGATTATTAATCTCCCCCATGCCCTCTTAGTCATTGCTACAAGTATGATTAATTATTGCAGCAGCAGTATAATATATTCACCTCACACACGAAGGTCTTTCGGGGTTGTCGTATTTCAGGAATGAATTAGACAGTCATACAGGATTTCCATTTAACAACTGTTTCCTTAATGAGAAAAAGTTATTCAACCTAGAATTTTGTAGGTGGGAAAATTCAGAAAGAACTATTCCAGTAATTATAATTATTACGTAACAAAAATGCAATAATCTTGAAGGTTTAAATACATAGATAGTTCATTTCCTAAGATTAATGATCACCCGTTTTGGATCGCTGATCTTTCCATTGGTTAATAATCCAGATATGAGATTTACTCGAACTCTGTTTTACCATTTGTCTTACCCCCCCCCCCCCTTTTTTTCTGGTTGGAATGACCCCGGAAAGTAAAGCTTTTCTGCTTTCTCTGTAACTATTTTATGATATTTTTTTCTAACGGTGCTCAGCAAAAGCGAACTATCTTTCTCCTGAAGTTTCATTGATTTGGTCGAATGCTATTTACAGCTAGCAAATGCAGCGGACTAATGGCATGAGGTGATTCCTGTGATAAAGAGAGAACCCACTCATGTAGTTTTCAGTTGGGTCAAAATTCCGGCACTATGAGATTTATAAGTATGTGAAAATACCAGAATGATTGATAACGTTCCTCTGTTCACTTCATTTCATAAAAATGTTTAAAACGTTTGAATGTTACCACAATCCCTCTGCATAGAATTGGTGCAGGTTATTGCATAACCATTTTAGTTTGATAGATGAAATGATCACTTAAACTGAAGAGAAATAAATATTAATCAAAGGACTTTGACTTATCCACAATGCATATGACTTCCTAACTTCATGAAGCGAGTCATTAATAAATAAGGTTGCTGCTAATCAATTAACAAGATTTATTGCATGAAGTAAGTCACTAAAATTAACATGCCTAGGCCTTCTTGTATACGAAATGTTAAAAAAAGAAAATAGTCTTCAAAAATACTATGCACTTGAAAAGAAAGGTTAAACACATTTGGATAAAGTATTTTTCAAACATTTTCATCCTCTTCGTATCGTTTTATCAAGTTAAACACATGCGTTTAGATGTTAAGTTTAAATTATAGGGTTTTTTTTTATGTATATGATCCCGCCTCGTACATTTAAACCATGGCCTTTCGCGCAAAAATAAATTTTCTTTTTCAGCTTATTGACGGTGCTATATATCGATCTTCCTTTAGAGGGAGGTTCT
>NC_090748.1:43849223-43851723 GCF_036898095.1 Palaemon carinicauda
AACTAACCAACATGTGCATAGTACGTGTAAATTTGCATGAACAATTTCCATTATCATTTACAGATGACAAGTCATGCATTCTACTGAGCTTACTTTGATGCTAGGTTTATAATTCACATCTGATTATTGTTATTATTGGTATGGAATATGTTTACTAATATCGAATAATTATATATATGGAAAATTATTAATATTCTTATTTAATGTTAAAATAAAGCGGTACAGACATTCATGTATTATTGATATATCTCGAATACAAAAGTATTAAAGAGTCAGTGCCCTGCATAAATAATTGGAAAGACCAAACCTTAAAATGAAAAGAGCATTAAAATCTGAATGAAAAGAACATTAGAATAAAAATAAAAAGAGCATTAGAGTCTAAATAAAAAGACTACTAGAATCTGAATGAAGAGAGCATTTGAATCTAAATAAAGAGAGCATTGGAATCTAGATAAAATGAGCGTTTGAATCTAAATGAAAAGACAATTCAAATCTAAATGAAAAGAACATTAGAATCTAAATGAAGAAACCACTGGAATATAAATGAAAAGAACATTATTATCTAAAGAAAAAAAAAGATTTAGAATCTAAATGAAAAGAGCGTTAGAATCTAAAGAAAATAACAATAGAATCTAAATAAAGAGAGCACTAGAATCTAAATGATGAAAACATGAGAATATAAATGAAAAAATAACATAGAATTTAAATGAAAAGAACAACAAAATCTAAATAAAAAGGGCATTAAAATCTAAATAAAGAGAGCACTAGAATCTAAATGAAGACAGTATTAGAATATAGATGAAAATAGCATTAGAATCTAAATTAAAAGAACATTAGAATCTAAAGGAAACTAACATTAGAATCTAAATGAGGAGAACATTAAAATCTAAATGTAAAGAACATTAGAATCTAAATGAAAAGAGCATTAGAATCTAAATGAACAGAGCATTGAAAATAATATTAGAAGGTAAATGAACAGAGCATTGAAAATAACATTAGAATCTAAATGAAAAGAGCATTACAATGTAAATGAAACTAACATCAGAATCTCAATGAAGAGAGCAATAAAATCTAAATGAAAAGAACATTAAAATCTAAATGAAAAGAACATTAGAATCTAACTATAAATAGCAAAGAATCTAAATGAAAAAACATTAGAATCTAAATGTAAAAAGCATTAGAATCTAAATAAAGAGAGCACTAGAATAAAAATGAAAATAATATTACAATAAAAATGAAGATATCATTAAAATCTAATTTAAAAAACATTAGAATCTGATTGAAAAGAACACCAGAATTCATTTATAATAGGAAAATTAAATATAGTAATACAACAATGTTTGCTGACATGAAGATCGTTTATATGGATGCTATTCAAAGAAGAACGAGTAAACTATTATTATATTGCATTATAAAGCCAGTCAAGTTAAGAATACATATATCATATTTATCGTTTACCTGATATGGCTAGTTTGTTTGTTATAGGGTATGCAATTAAGGAAGCCTGGTAGATTAACACTCATGTAGGCTATAAGGAAGTTAAACATACATTATATATATGAAAAAAATGTACCTCTAATGTTTCAATAGAAATAAAAAATGAAACCTCGAATTTCTGTTTTTTTGTCTTTAATTTGAATAGTAATCGAAGAAGTCATAACCCCCAATTAGGCTACTAACACAGGTAGAAAAAGCCAATTACACATTACAAAAGACATATTTAACCATCTTAATTAGTGTGCAAAGGTTATTTCATGAAGAAAATTAACGGTGTTTTGTCCTAATCGGTCTGCAAGGAGGAATCAGACTGGCGGGAAATTGCCTGAGATTACCTGTTAGTTTCCTGGGTCGCTTCATATGACTATAATCTCAAAGCTATTAATCAGTGAAATTTATGTTATTCTATATAATAACTCAGAATAACGTAGAACAGACGGTCTTATCGTAAGTAATTTCACCCCTATTACATGTAATTTCGATATCATGAAGAATCTGTTGCCCAATATTGGAACAAATGATTCCTTGGCATAACTATGACTTTCAAGCATTCTTAGTATGAAGTAACGGGCAATCAAATAATAACATATTTGCCTTACTTTGGCAATCTATTACACCATAACTTAATTACGTATGATAGGTCTTTTTTATCTTAAACAGCATTCATTCCTATGCATCTATTACACCATAACTTAATTACGTATGATAGGTCTTTTTTATCTTAAACAGCATTCATTCCTATGCAATACACATAAGATTAAACGTATAAACGGGTACCAATTACTTCCCAATCCAGGTTGAGTTTCTAAACTAGGGTAAGATTATCAGCGTCATGATGGGCAGAGAGAGAGAGAGAGAGGGAGAGAGAGAGAGAGAGAGAGAGAGAGAGAGGACAACTTTAACTCATCTGCATTCTCTTAGAATCAACATGCTCATCCTTCATGACTAACAGGAATGCATTTCAACTTATCTCTATCAAGCAGATGCACTTTGGTGACATGTG
>NC_090748.1:43864223-43884223 GCF_036898095.1 Palaemon carinicauda
TTCGACTTTGTGTGACAAAATACTTTAAATAATATCCACTAATTTTAATAGCTCCCTCACCCTGTATTACGATGAAGGACTTAGTAAGGGTACACATAATTATGGAATATTTTGGTATCGGGATTACGATGCTATAATTCTTTTGGTAATTTCACATTTTATTCCCGCTCCATGAAACTCCTACACACAGGGTAAAATTAACAACGTTGGGTGAAATATGGCTGACTATCCCAAAGTATCATTAATCCGTAATTGGTCATTAAAAGCGAAGGAACATAAAACTGAAGTATATTTCGTAAAACGTTTTATTGAAAAATTATGGTTACAACATACACCATTTGGGTTTTCTCTCTCTCTCTCTCTCTCTCTCTCTCTCTCTCTCTCTCTCTCTCTCTCTCTCTCTCTCTCTCTCTCTCTCTCTCTTCTCTCTCTCTCTCTTTTTTGGGGGGGTGTGAGATGTACCACGGAACAAGATATTTATTTCACAGTTTTCAGTAGCATTACTCTCAATGTCAACATACCGCAAAACTCATTGGGATTAGGTTTCTGGCAAAAAAGAAGAAAAAACAAATCTAATTCAATCACATTCTCTAATATTCATATGCTTATTGATTATCTGAATGACATTTGCTTTTGAAATCTAATAATAATAATAATAATACAATTAGCAAAATCTAGAGGAAGATAGCTACAGTTGTCCTTTTTTTTGAAGAAAAAATCTTGCATGTGTAAATTGTTTGCTTTTAGAATCTAATAGAAATACATCTACCCAAATACAATGGTACCTAGGTACTTTTTTTTTTGAAGAAAAATATCTTCTTCAATAACATGTATATTTTTCACATCTCCATATTTTTTTTAAATACTTCACCAGTCTCTCATAGTTAGAAGAGTTATCAGAACCATTCTACAAGTTTTCATTTCTGAGATGTATTAAATAGCCCTTCATAATGACTCAACTCAAACTTTAATTAATTGCAACCTGGTCTTCACAACCATTTTATTTAGTTATTCATTAATGTCTCAAACTAAAATTCAAATCAGAACGAAATTACCCGTAAGGGAAAACGTTAATTTTTCAATGAATACAAAGCTGCTCAAGTAAAAATATAGGATTACATAATCAGTCATCACATCTAGTAATAACTCTGATGATGAACTACATTATTATTTTTAATATTATTATTATTATCATTATCATTAATACTAATATTATTGATACTATTAATATTATTAATATTATTAATATCCTTTATATCATTAATATTATTAATATTATTAATATTAATATTATCATTATTATTATTATTAATATTGTTAATATTGTTAGTATTATTATTATTATTATTATTATTATTATTATTATTATTATTATTATTATTATTATTATTATTATTATTATTATTATTATTATTATTATTATTATTATTGTAATATAAGCTACACACTAGTAGAAAAAAGCAAGATTCTCTAAGCCCAAGGACTC
Source organism: Palaemon carinicauda (assembly GCF_036898095.1). Classification (NCBI taxonomy): domain Eukaryota; kingdom Metazoa; phylum Arthropoda; class Malacostraca; order Decapoda; family Palaemonidae; genus Palaemon; species Palaemon carinicauda. The sequence continues at coordinate 43,865,710 of NC_090748.1, forward strand.
CAACAAGGAATATAGCTCAGCGAGGAAAGGAAACCAGGAAATAAATGAACTAGAAGAAAACTAATGACAATTTTAAATAAAATATTTTAAGAACTGTAACAACAAATGTTAAAGACAACAACTCAATTATGTTGGCTATAATTAATAATTATTTTATAATCTATCTGTGTATAAGGTTGATTTGTTGAAATCTGAAACATCATAATTTTATATGAAAAGAGGAACGTGTTCGAAAAGGAAACCAATATTTGGACAAACAGACTACATCATTAGCACAGCATAGTAATCGAGAGGAGATGGAGGGGTTAATGCCTACTGAATTTATACTCTATACATTTTTATAAATAGAATATAAATTGGCCATTTCACAACGTAGGATTATGTCAAATACCCATTTGAAAATAGATGCTCAATCCTTCAATGGAAAGGGGGAAGTTCTATGCTTTTTATCAATTTCGTACTCTATACTGTCCATATTCCTTTTTTATGATAAACGAAAATAAATATTTTCTAATGAGACTCTATTGCCTCAAATGTATTCAGCATATAAAAGGAAATGGTCCAAGATCCAGTAACTGTTATCTGTTTGGAGAAAGTTAATCTTTTTCAAATTTTTTACTTCTTTCAGCAGTATGTGACAAAATTTCTCATATAATGAAGGACTGAGAAACATATTGTGACGAGCTGTTGCCTTGGAAAATTTTCTGCTGAAGAAGGCCAATGGGCAGGGTGAGCTGTTGACCACCTGTTCGAGCACTGCACCAATAGCGACGTCGCTGGCATCGGTGGAGAGAAGGAGAGGGGCATGTGGGATAGGAAAAGGGAGAGCTGCAGCAGTTGATAGGGGCTTCTTTTCATTGCAGAAGGCCTCTTCTTGAAGGGAACCCCACTTCAGGTCCTTTAGCTTGCCCTGGAGGGAGGCGTAGAGGGGAGCAGGAGTGGCGGCAATGGCTGGCAGAAAACGGCTGCTACCTTCTCAGGGAGGGGATAGACTCCTTCAGGAGTGATGCGGTGCCCTAAGAACGACACTTTGTTGGCGCCAAAGGTACACTTGTCGTACCAGACTACAAGGCCGTTTTGTTGCAGGCAGTCGAGCACGAAGCGCAGGTGACGGAGGTGTTCCTCTTTTGAGGAGGAGAACACAAGTATGTCGACTACATAACATACACAGAAAGGGATGTCCCCTAAGATGCCATCCATGAGACGTTGAAAAGTGGCCCCAGCATTACGAAGGCCAAAACATGAGTAATTGAAGGTGTATGTACCAAACGGAGTGGTGATGGCGGTCTTGGTGATGTCTTCTGGGTTCATAGGCACCTGATAATACCCCTTCAGGAGGTTGAGCGTAGAGAAAACCTTCGCTTTGTGCAGGTAGGAGGTCACGTCGGCAATGTTTGGGAGGGGGTAGTGATCCGGTTCTGTTTGCATATTCAGGCGCCTGTAATCCCCGCAAGGATGGAGGGAGCCCTCTTTCTTCAAAACAATGTGTAAGGGTAGCGACCATGGGCTGGAGGCCTTTTGGCAAAGGCCCATTTCCTCCATTTCGGCGAATGTCTGTTTGGTGGCTGCCAATCGTTCCGGTGCCAGACGTCTGAATTTTGCGAAGACTGGGGGGTCCCGTCGTTTTCTAATGGTGATAAATACATTGCTTGGCAGGAACCGTGGGCGTTTGGCGAAATTCTGGACAGAAAACTTCCGGGTACGACGTGAGGAGGCGGGTGTAGACATTTGTGGGTGCGCTGATGTGGAGAGTGAGGTTAGAGGGGGCAGGTTGAAGAGGTGTCGACAAGTATGAGTCTGCGTTGACCAGTCGTCGGTGGGCGACATCAACCAGAAGGTGGAAATGAGAGAGGAAATCCGCACCGAGGATTGGCAATGTGACGTCAGCAACGAGAAACTTCCAATTAAATTTACCATTTCCGAACAATAATGTGAAGTTCTCATAATTGTAGGTGGGTATCGCAGTTCCGTAGGTAGTTACCAAGCGGACATCAGCAGATGTAGACAGACTGCGTCGTGTCCTGAAGAGTTCCCTTGGCAAAAGAGAACGACAAGCACCCATGTCTACCAAAAATTGCACGCACATTTCTGCATCATGTAAAAAGAAAAGATTAGAAACACGGGAGGCCACCGCCAAGAGCGATGGCCTACTTACACGCTTTTTGGTCACTGACAATCCTTGGCACATTTCTTCCCAGTTGCCCAGAATCTGAAGTGGTAGTAGCAAAACTGAGGCGGATGGGAGGTAGTAAGTGGCTGTAGAAGTCGTTTGTTGGGGCACAAGTGATTGGTGGGTGGTGGGTGGCTTTGTCACCACTTCAGCACGTCACGGGATAGGCGTGTATGTCCTACGGCATTCACGTCAGCTTCGGTTGACGTTGAATAGGCATCCTCTTCGTCAGGGATGGAGGCGTTGATGGAGGTCTTGAAGTGGCTGTCCATAAGGGCGTCGGCTTTGGTCATCAAGTCCTTTATGGGTAAACTATCGACATCGGGTAAGGCAGTGCGTATAGGTCCGGGTAAACGGCGTATCCAAAGGGCACGAAGTAGGTTCACCTCACGAGAGAAGGTTATGACTCAGAGACAGGTTGAAAGCAACTGAATAAATTTATTAAAGAACACTCTCCTTTATATAAAAAAGCTCAAAGCAAGAAGAAATTTCATGTTAAAAAAAAACAGACACTGTTGCAGAGGAGAGAAGTAGACATGTTTATTCTGGTTCTTTTTAGTGCGAGGGAAGAGCGAAGACACAAGCATAATATATACACAAAATGAACAATGTACTATCGAGTGACACACGGTTCGTACAATATACTTAATTATTAGATTTCCTAGAACAATTATGTCACCTTCCTTACAAGAATTGACACCCCTTTCCGCAACTAAAGAGGATTTATAAAAGTTAACTAGACATTGTATCATGAAACAAAAAAGAAAAAAAAATATGATAGACAGCTCAAGTTCTATTCTTACCATATCAACAAAGTAGTGTGAAGGAAGAAGGCTTTCCTTAATAATTATTAAGGAAAAAAATTTTCCATTTTCCCATTTTTTTCCCCATTTGCATTTGCATTAGCTGAGATACTTATTATATTTAATAACTAAGTTTCCTAGAACAATTACGTCATCTTCCTTATAAGATTTGAAATGCCTTTCCCCAACTAAAGAGGATTTATAAAAATTAGCTTGACATTGTGCCATGAGACAAAAAGAAAAAAAAATGATAAACGGCATAAGTTCTATTTTGACTAGGTAATCTGAAGGAATAATGCTTTCCTTATTGACTATTAAAAAAAATTAATTTCCGTTTTTCCTATTTATTCCCATTTTTTCCTCATTTGTATTTACATTTGCATTGGCCTTCTCTTTCAGATAGATAACAAAGAAGAACAGGTTATAGTACTGTGAATGGTGCTAATAAAGTGACAGATTAAAAGTTATGAGAAGGAATGACTAAGTATAGACCTGATATTCACTGTTCATTCATTCTTTGATTATTAGTCATTTATATAAAATAATTTCCCAGCACTATATAACGATAAAATTTATAAAACCTTCTCCGACATTTTTTGGATATCACATGCTTAGTAGAATCCTATTTTGAAATGATTACCTTCCAATATATGTTAATTGTAAAATTTTCATTTGGATATTCTATTACAAAATTTGAGAGTAATGTGTTGTGCATGTGTGTGTGTGTGTGGGGGGGGGGGGCGAATTGTGTTAGTGCTTGTATCTTCCAAAATAGGGATTTTCATTGTAGGTATGTTGTGGCGGGATGTTTAAAACACAATCCCCACACCCTTGAATCACTCTAAACTGACCAATATGTCCTCAATACAATCTTTCCCCTTACGTTATCAGCAGCGGGACTCTTGGACAAGAGGACAAAAATCAAAACAAAACATATCCTTAAAACTATATTTCTTAAACTAAAATAAATCAAACAATCAGCAATCAAAATAAACACTTATAACTAAGCAAAACTTAACACTATATATATATATATATATATATATATATATATATATATATATATATATATATATATATATACATATATATATATATATATATATATATATATATATATATATATATATTATATATACATATATATATATATATATATATATATATATATATATATATATATATATATATATATATATATATATATATATATATATAAATATATATATACATATACATATACATATACATATATAAATATATATATATATATATATATATATATATATATATATATATATATATATATACATATACATATATATATATATATATATATATATATATATATATATATATATATATATATATATATATATACATATACATATATATATATATATATATATATATATATATATATATATATATATATATATATATATATACATATACATATACATATATATATACATATATATATATATATATATATATATATATATATATATATATATATATATATATATATATATATATATATATATATATATACATATACATATACATATATACATATACATATACATATATATACGTATACATATACATATACATACATATACATATACATAGATATATATATATATATATATATATATATATATATATATATATATATATATATATAACCAAATCACCATTCATATACAACCCTAACAAAACATAACACTAAACCACACACCAACACCAAAATATGTATCTTTATATATATTTTATGGACACCAACAAAAAGCCGACTGTCTTTTACGGCAACTACCTCAATCACAGCTTTGTTGTCAACAGATTAAACTGTGTGGCTATTTGCCACAACTGCCACGCTGAATTGGTTGGTAGTCATCATCCCCATCATCATTATCATCATCATCATCATCATTAACAACAATCCAAATACAAAGGCCAGGTCATCATCGGTTCAGCATTCCAAAAGCAGTCCAAACAAAATCGTAATACAGGCCAGGTCATCAACAATAAATCTACTTTCTAACAAATTAAGTCTCTCCAAAGGAGAAATCACGGCCTGCCAAAATAAAAAAGAAAACACTTACGAAAACTCCTAACTAACTTAACTATCGCACTATAATCAAAGATAAATAATAAATTGTTCCTATCATTCAGAATCACGACAAGCAAAGATAAACAAAACTGTACTTACTGTCAAAATAATTAAAAACTTCCACGCTGGTAAATAATGATGATAATCCAGCATTCACACAACTGACGCTTACAGCAGTCAAATCAAAATAAGCATTCACCCAAGACATTCACCACTGTCGTAACCTAATTAAAAACAAACAAACAATCTCATTTGTTCCAACAGCCTTTCTCACCACAAACAATCGATACACTAACTACCTCTCTCTCTCTCTCTCTCTCTCTCCCTCTCTCTCTCTCTCTCTCTCTCTCTCTCTCTCTCTCTCTCTCTCTCTCTCTCTCTCAGGATTTGGCAAAAAACAAAAATTAAAATAAAACAAAAATAAATCCTCCACATTCCTCCCCCCTTACTTTGCCAAATCCGTCTCACACAAAACTTACAATATTTTTTCCATTACCCAGTCGCAGTCGGGAACGGGACATCTACTCCAAGTAACTGGACCCCCATATACTCTCTCATTCACTTCTTCCATATCACAATCATTCACTACATGAACACTATTCCTATTTAAATCCCTATCATCTAATATATCATGTACAATGCCATCTACCTCGTTCTCATCTGACCCTAAAATCTCACTTATTTCTGTCAGCAATTCATCCATTTCGTCAAAACTATTTTCAACTTTAATAAAAGATTCATTCATACTACTTATCATTCTCCTATCTCTCACTCTCGCATTCGTCATACTTTCTTTTACATCATCTAAGGAAAAGCCACATACACTATAGGTATCATTCATACTCAACCATGATTCATCTGTATTAATACATTTATCTTCCACACTCACTTGTACATTTACACCCTTGTCATGCATATTCGTATTCTTACCTATACCTATAAATTTCCCTTGCAATTTCTCCTCACATAACACTTTCAAACGCCTCTTTTTCCTATATTCAACTAACACTAATTGTTTATTTTCCAACCCTAACTTCTCATGCATACTATGTTCATACTTACTCATTTCCAACCAATTATTCATCCCATTCTCACAAACATCGATCGTATTCCTTCCACACACACAGGAGGACTCACCCAGCTAAACCCTCTTACACTCGTTTCCCGAACATCCTGGCTGACCTAATCCCTTCTTCCTACAAACATTAGCTATATGCCCATCTGCACCACATTCAGTACTCTTACACCGAGGCTCCTTGCACATTCTAGCATAATGACCATCCTTACCACAATTATCACAAATCACATTCATACGATTACTACGACATCCACTCACTATGTGCCCAGTCATCCCACACCGATAACATTTTACCCCTTTCTCTTTCTTGCACTCACTAATTCTATGACCTACCTCACCACATCCAAAACAAGCACCTAGAGCCCATCTACATTCATTCTTCTTATGACCTTCCTTCCCACACCTATAACACTTCTCTTCACGGATACAACTGCCTGACCTACCTTGCTGCGCGCTAGCACTCATATCCCTCCAAACCTGATTCCCTTGCCTAAACCCTTCATTTGTCCTTACCGGTATTCCCACATTACTTGACCTAACACTCCTATCTACTACACTATCAGCTACCCTCATCGGTCCTCTCATAACAGCATCTCTAAAACTAAAAAATTTAGGAACACTTTCCTCCATTCCACTTCTTACACTCACAGATCTACTTTCTTTCATACATCTATCTAACTTGTAATCCTCAACTATCTCTAAGATATCATCCCATGTCAATCTTTCTTTCGTCCACCTCATCTTCTCCTTACGTTTCAAATTAATAAATTCACTCACATTCTCAGGTACAGTAGCCAAAAACTTCTTCATTAATTCCTTATTCTCATTTATGCCTTCATCCCCATACTTCTTCCTAGCTAACGTTTCCAACCTACATACATACATTGATATCGATTCTCCTACATTCATCCGTGCCTCATCAAAATCATTCTTACGCTTATACCTAACACTTCCTTTCATACGTTTCACCTGCTCAATTATTCTCTTTTTCACACTTTCATAATCAACATCCCCTACACTCATTATTACACCATACATCGTCAACAAATACCCAGTCAAATATTCTCCTAACTCCCTATCCCAAACTCTCTTACTATCACCATACTTATCCTGACAATACTTCTCATACTCCCTAAAAAATCATATACATCCCTACTGCTATGCTCATTGAACCTTTCACACCGAGGTACCTCTCTCATAAACACAGTCTTACATACATCGTGTTCATTCTCACTGCTATCATCACTGCCTACTCCCTTGTTACCTTCTTCCTCATTTGAATATAATGAATCCACTTCAACACTTAAATTCCTATCCTTATCCATTCCCTTCTTAGCCTTTTTCTTACTTACCACTTTCACCCATTCATGATCATCTTCACTCTCATTCTGACCTTTCTTCTTTTCCCTCTTCATATTACTTTTACCTTTCTTCTCATTCTTCCTATCATATTTCTGTTCATCCTTATTTTGTTGAATTCCCTTATCTTCAATCTCACTATTACTATCACTATCACTTCCTTTCCCATTATCACCTACCTTAACCTTCTCTTCCACTATCACCCCATTACCCGAAGCAGAAGCCACTCCTCCGACTGCACCTTCAACCATTAAAGTTTTCATCATCCCCATTACTTGCCCCATCATATCTTCCATTCGTTTCTCCATTCGTTCTTCATTCTCTCGCATCCTCATCTCAACACCCTCTTCCACTCTCTCTACAGTTCCCTGAAACTCCCTCAGTTTCCTAGGCATCTACTCATTCTCACACCTTAACCACTTATTCTGTTGCAACAACTTCTCCTCACGCTCCTTACTCAGCTGCAATTCCTCCCTTAATACCTTTAGTTGTTCTTCCATTTTTCTTCAACCTTAATCTAATTTCTTATCCTATCAGTCCTTCGTCAAAGAGTCCAGCTTCCTCTCCCATCTCGGAAGTCCCTGTTCGGGCGCCAAAATAATGTGACGGGATGTTTAAAAAACAACCCCCACACCCTGTAATCACTCTAAACTGACCTATGTCTCTTCAATACAATCTTTCCCCTTACGTTATCAGCAGCGTGACTCTTGGACAAAAGGACAAAAATCAAAACAAAACATATTCTTAAAACTATAATTCTTAAACTAAAATAAATCAAACTATCAGCAATCAAAATAAACACTTAAAACTAATCAAAACTTAACACTATATATATATATATATATATATATATATATATATATATATATATATATATATATATATATATATATATATATATATATATATATATATATATATATATATACATGTATATATATATATATATATATATATATATATATATATATATATATATATATATATATATATATATATATATACATATATAACCAAATCACCATTCATATAAAACCCTAACAAAACTTAACACTAATCCACACACCAGCACCAAAATATGTATCTTTATATATATTTTATGGACACCAACACAAAGCCGACTGTCTTTTACGGCAACTACCACAATCACAGCTTTGTTGTCAACAGATTAAACTGTGTGGCAATTTGCTACAACTGCCACGCTGAATTGGTTGGTAGTCATTATCACCATCATCATCATCATTATCATCATCATCATCATCATCGACATCATCAACAATCCAAATACAAAGGCCAGGTCATCATCGGTTCAGCAATCCAAAAGCAGTCCTAACAAAATCGTAATACAGGCCAGGTCATCAACAATAAATCTCCTTTCTAACAAATTTAGTCTCTCCAAAGGAGAAATCACGGCCTGCCAAAATAAAAAAGAAAACACTTACGAACACTCCTAACTAACTTAACTATCGCACTATAATCAAAGATAAATAATAAATTGTTCCTATCATTCACAATCACGACAAGCAAAGATAAACAAAACTGTACTTACTGTCAAAATAATTAAACACTTCCACGCTGGTAAATAATGATGATAATCCAGCATTCACACAACTGACGCTTACAGCAGTCAAATCAAAATAACCATTCACCCAAGACATTCACCACTGTCGTAACCTAACTAAAAACATAAAAAAACAATCTCATTTGTTCCAACAGCCTTTCTCACCACAAACAATCGATACACCAACTACCTCTCTCTCTCTCTCTCTCTCTCTCTCTCTCTCTCTCTCTCTCTCTCTCTCTCTCTCTCTCTCTCTCTCTCTCTCTCTCTCTCTCACAGGATTTGGCAAAAAACAAAAATTAAAATAAAACAAAAATAAATCATCCACAATGTAAGTTACCAATATTAGTTTTACGGCTTCGTATTCTATAGCTCAGGTTTGGGCATAAGAGCTCATTCTGCGTCCAAATGCATTTAAGGTAAAAAATTGAGGTACACAATAAGGTAAAAGTCTAAATAGATCGGACAAAATCTTAGAATAACGAGGGTAATGTATAAACATTTTGAGCAAAGCGGTTGGTATCCGGTGATAATGTCTAAAGAAATTGGGCTGAAATACAATTTATGTAAATCCATTTTTTTTTCTTTTTAAAAATTCATCTTAAACAATTTGTGTAAGCCAATCTGCCTAAAGTACGATTTATCTACAACCAAATTATGAAAATGCAATTTGTATAATATTTATTTTAGTCATATATGTATGTATATATACATATATGCAAATATACATATATATATATATATATATATATATATATATATATATATATATATATATATATATATACGTATTTTTGATACATTAATACCTGAATTCTCTTAACGACCTCGGGTCAGAGCCCCAGGCGAAATCACAAAAAGACAACAGCTTGTGACCGGCCAGGAATCGAACCCTGGTCCTGCAAGCTTGTATAGACGGTGACTAAACCACTTGGTCACGAAGAAAGATAAAAGTCAAAAACAGTTCTTCTGTACTTATACCTGTCGAATTCAGGTGTTTTGTACTAATAATTGAAATCAACCCATCTTCACTATCGTAGCTAATGGTAGTTTGTTACTTGGCATTCAATTAATGATAAAGTTTTGCACATTTAGACGTGTTTTTCATATTCAAATAAGCCATATATATTTTTGATACATTAATGTCTGGATTCTCTTAACTTTATCACGTCTACAAAAGGATACATTCAAGTCAGCCTATCTTCCACCAAATGTATTTCTTTCAGTCATCCTACTCCCTGATCTTAAAAATAGTTTATACGTTGTCTAGCATAAAAAAAAACAAGGTCGTTGTATATGCAGAGGAGGCTACTCTCTTTGCATTTATGCCAACTCTTGAATCCCTCATTATGTAAAATTAATGCACGGTGCAAACTATGGAACATAAAGTTAAACCCTTACAAACTTAAAATATAACTGTATGTAGGTAGAGGACAGTTTCTTTAACTATATACAATTCCTTTAAAGTTATTGGTAAGGTGCCTTTTATTGTAAATTCACTTGTGAAAAACACATCCGGTTTTTTTTAGTTGCTCAAAAACTCCCTCTTTAAGAATTTTTTTTTTTCTGTGATTAATTTATCTTGAAGAAAGGTTTTAATTCTTCAATTTTCCCTTATTTCGAGTATTGTTTTCCTGTCTAGTCTTCAACTGTTGGATCTCATCTCAATTTGCTGGAAAAACATCTATCTAATAATTGTCTTATTCTAGATCTAGGTAATAATCGCTAGCACCACTGTCCATTTAGTTCTTCTTGTATGCTGCATAAGATTTTTCATAATTCTGATGGTCTTTAGCATTGACCTCTTACCAGACTCTACCATCATACTCGTATGCAGTTCATTCTAATAGCCATGCCATCTCAATCAAAAGGGTTAACATAATAAAGTATTCCAGAGGTTTTATTCAATTTGTGGTAGCTTGTGGAATGATTTTGCTAATTTGACAGGTTAATTACTGAAACGTTAATAGGTCAAAATTGAAGTTATTTTTTTTTTCCTGACATGGCTGGTCTATTTCAACGCTGTTACTGATGTCAAGATACTTCGTATTTTTCATTTATTACTTCTCATATAGAGAATACTTATTTCTTTTCCTCATTAGACAATTTTGCCTGTTGTAGCCCAAACGCTTGTAGAAGCCTGCTATTCTAACTATGGTTGTAGCTTAACATGCAATAACAATAATTACAGTAAAATTAGTATAATGTGACTTATATTACCGTATCCTTATTTGAAGGAACTATCCCATCTACCCTCCCCACTCGACTAACCTAACCATGAAAAATGCCAAAAGAAAATAGCACGTGCATTCACATTCACAACAAGTCAGTTACAGCATGGCCAAGAATGAGCGGGAGGTATCTCTGACACATATACAATATGCCTTGGGAACATATTTTTTGCTAAAATTACAAAAAATATTAAGATGGGAGTCGAAGATATCATTCGAAAACAGAACATAACTCCTTGTACTGAACCACAATGAAATTTTTGTGCGGAAGATTTAAAATTTTCATCATATCTTACCACTTCAGCAGTGGGTGTGATGCTGTAAATTTAAATTATGCTTTGGAAAAATTAAATTTCATCGGACTAAAATCGTAATGAGGGAGTGATTAATATTGACCGGAATGAAAATGAATTGTGAAATATGAAAAGTAATTTTTTTTAACCATTCATTCAATATAAAGCAAAGATGAAGGATAGACCAGTAAGTATCTGTTATCATATATAGCCTTAACTGAAGGCTTCACCTTTTCATAAATTTCTTAAATATTCATTTCATATACACGCTTAATTTCAGATCGCGACTAAAAGTAATCAGAAAACATCATGAATAATAAATATTTACAAAACATTGTTGGTCCAGAAATTACATTGTCTAAAAGTTAACGTGAATGTGAAGATAGAAGAGAAAGGTATTAACGAGGAGGTTTTTATTAGCTTTGCTACGCCTTTATTTTATGAGACAATTGAATAGTGATTGAACCATCTGTAGATGCTTGCTTTTATTTTTCTTATATTTTTCAAGCAAATCATGCTTTTTCTCGCTTAAAGCAATATTTCTAAATCGAGGAGAAATAATTACACCTGGACTGCTGGGTCCTGGAGTTAACCTGAGTTCGATTTAGTTATGGAAAGTTGTAATCAAGTTAGCAGATTCAGTCTCGTCCCCTTCCTTCATGGTTACCTTCATCAGTTTTGGGACAGAAAGGCTTTTCACTAGGAAGAATTTTGTTGATATTGATGACTATTTCTACGTTTATCTGATTTCTTCTAATGCAAGGAAATATTTTTTTTTTTCAGCTGAATAAATATCTAATCAGGTTTTTTCATTATACGCAGAAAATTATAATAAAAAAGCCAAAATAAGTATTAACTGTTATCAGACTCAGCGTCTTAATTGTTAATTTTTTTTTTTTTTTTTATGTACAATTTGTCGATCCCCCTATATATTTTGTACTTTTCGAAATACCAAGAATTTTTTTCGTTTCTCGGCGGTAAAATATCAAAGGAAAAATAGTTGCCGGCAAGAACTGTATCATATCTTACTGCCGTTATTTTTTATTGTCTCTAGCAATCTATACAGCATAATAAAGCTACATACAGCATGCTCTTCTCCGATCCTGAGAGAGAGAGAGAGAGAGAGAGAGAGAGAGAGAGAGAGAGAGAGAGAGAGAGAGAGAGAGAGAGAGAGAGAGATCTTTTGAATCTTATTCCAAAGAGGAGTTGTCTGAAAGCCCCGAAGCAATAAGAGGTGAAGCAGATATTCCCTGTCTCAGTTGTCTAATATCTAAAGTCAGGAAGTTGAAATGACTTCGTGATCAGTTCGATGAAATTCTGTCCATCGGACGTCCCCTAGGTTCTACATTGATGGGGGAAATCGTCGTATTATACATTCAAGGTCATTAGTTATGTGTCCTAAAAGACAACTTCGGCACATTATTGAAGAAATCTTATTAGTGTTAATTAGTTACACTGCTTCGTATTAGTCACAAGACGGTATTCGCTGATCCCTAGGTGACAACGCAATATGCAAGGGGTCGGTGTTTCTCTAACGAATAGTTATATTCTGAATAGCTATTGCTATAAAAAGAAAAATCTCCTTTAACACAGAGTGTTGAAAACCATGATATTCCAAATGATATCTAAAGTGGACCAGATGACAGCAAATTTTCAAGGAAAACTCTCATTCCCAGGAAGCAGGCTACAACATTGACACGAATTACTTCTTTGGGATTGTTCTTTTAATAAAACGTATTAGCTACCTGTAATCTCAAAATGACGGCCATTTTCTCAAGATGGATGCAATTTAGTGTACAAAAGTATTTCAATATTCAATAAAATCGTAAAGTCGTATACTATTTGAATAATATTTGCGTCCAGTCATATATTCTTTATTATGTACAATCTGAATTTTGAGCAAAAAAGCTACTCATTGGTTTCATTGTACCAACAGAGCGGATGTTAACGCATACAGGATGGCACCGCTGCTTTAAAGCTCCTCAGCTTGGGGTTCAGTATCAGGTGAATAACTATTTAGTGTATTTAAATAATTGCATTAGTTCGCAAATGCTGTTTATCAATACCCATGTCAGTTATCTTCTGTATATATATATGTATATATATATATATATATATATATATATATATATATATATATATATATATATATATATATATATATATATGTATATATATATATATATATATATATATATATATATATATATATATATATATATATATATATATATATATATATATATATATATATATATATATATATATATATATATATATATATATATATATATATATATATATATATATATATATATATATATATATATATATATATATATATATATATATATATATATATATATATATATATATATATATATATATACAAAGTTTTTCTATCATGTGTTATATTAATTAGCTTGGTATTAACAAACTAAAACTTGAAATCTTTCAATTATCAATGTATATATCAACAGTAATGTCTTATCAAAATGTATAATGAACTGGCAAAATTCTTCAAAAAATTACACACAACAGATCGCTTTCAGGGCAAGTTATTCTACCTATTCAATAATAATAATAATAATAATAATAATAATAATAATATAATAATAATAATAATAATAATAATAATAATAATAATAATAATAATAATAATAGAGCTTGGCGAGATTCAAGATGTAACACTGAAATTTTACGATATAAAAAAATTAAGAATCTCCTCAAGTAGATGATGTATAATATTTCTAGTCAGTGTAGTTGCCCTTTATATAAAAATTGAAGAAATTGCATAACGATCATTGAACTGTCCTTCCCAAATCTTTACCAGTGAAAATGCCCACTGAATGTCAATCGTAAAATTACTCATATAAAAAAGAAAAAAAAAAGAGAAAAACAATTCTAGTCATAAAGAGCATTTCGTAAAACGCTTCTTGGTATTACGTTTCTTCACCCTAGTGAAAACTCCTTTTTATGCCTGAAAGTAATCTTAAAAAATTTATGTTTATTTAATATACTTTATTCATAAAATATGATAGTTTGCCGTCACTGAATGACCCCATTGGTCTCAGAGGTCGGCCCTCGGCGTGTATGGAAATTCTACAAACCATTCCAATCTAAAAGGCCACCCTTTGTATGGTCAGACAGTACTATATTGGATCCTTCTCTCTGGTTAAGGTTTATTTACACTCTGCTTACACAAACACCGAATAATCTGGCTTATTCTTTACAGATTCTTCTCTGTCCTCATTCACATGACAACACTGATATTACCAAACAATTCTTCTTCACCCAAGGGGTTAACTACTGGACTTTTAATTGTTCAGTGGCTACTTTCCTCTTCAAAGTGTAGAAGAGACTCTTTAACTATGGTAAGAAGCTCCTCTAGGAGAGGACACTCCAAAATCAAACCACCGGTCTCTATTCCTTGGTAGCGCATATCCTCTGTACCATGGTCCTTCCACTTTCTTGGGGTAGAGTTCTCTTGGTCGTGGGTACTCTCGGGTACACCACTCTAACTTATTTTTTTTTCTTTTTCACTTATTTTTTTTTCGAAATGGTGCGTTGGGAAAGCTTAATAGAAGGGCCATGGATGCTTGGTTGAGGGTACACTAGGACACACTATTCTATCTTGTTTCTCTTCCTCTGGTTTGTCAAGTTTTTTATCATATCTTATAAAAAAGTATTTATTTGAATATTATTAATGTTGTTAAAGTATTAAATTTTTTCGTTACATTTTCTCATTGGAGTATTTGCCCTGTTGTGGCCCCTTGGCTTATAGAATCCTGCTTTTCTAACAAGAGTTGTAAATTAGCAAGTAATAATAATAATAATAATAATAATAATAATAATTATTATTATTATTATTATTATTATTATTATTATTATTATAATAATAATAATAATAATAATAATAATAATAATAATAATAATAATAATAATAATAATAATAATAATAATGATGATGATGATAATAATAACATTAGAAATAGTAATAATACACTTATATCAAGCTTTTGATATTTTTTTCATAATTTACTTCAGATTCTTTGCTATATGTTTCAGTGGCTGTTTCAACACTTAACGGCAACACGAATTTAATTAATGTACTCAAGTTATGTTCGTTCTTTCAAGGCTCTCTTTACAAGGAAACTTATATATATGGAGTTGATAAATTAACACTCATTCATTTATGGCTGAGTGGATTCTTAGCAACTAATTTACTTCCAGGCAAACTGATTTTTGATACCATGTATTCTTCCACATTCCACAGAAGGTCTAATTGAAGGTAAATAGGAGGGAGGAAAAGAAAAAACTTGAAAGTGTTCCGGGATGAAACTACAATTTCGCATGTAAACAAGAGATGTGGGAAAGAATGCTCTCAGGGAAATGGACCATAATGCTATTTGGCGTTCCTAGGAAAGAAAGCTTTCCTCCTCATGACACCTTTACGTATGTTTTTAGGGAAATTGCATTTCTCTAAGACGGCTCTGAAACGGCTCCAAGCGGTCGAAAATATTTTTCTCCTACTCCATATGCTAGACTACGTTTCTTTTAGTAATATATATATATATATATATATATATATATATATATATATATATATATATATATATATATATATATATATATATATATATATATATATATCAACACTCGTTACTAGTCCACTGCAGAACAAAGGCCTCAGGCATGTCCTTCCACATGTGCCAAACTACGTCTGCAAACTTCCTTACCGCAGTGATCCAGCGTCTTCTTTTCCGTTTTCTGCGTCTTTTACAATTTTTCGTGTCCAATTCCGTTATTCTTAATGTTTATATGGTGTCTGTTGCTCCCATTATATGTCCTGCGCATATCCATTTATTTTTCTTACAAGTTGTTAGAATATCACCTAATATAGTGTTCTCTCTCATCTGCGTTGCTCCTTTTCTTTCTCTTAGTGTTATTTCTATCAGTATTCTTCCTACAGCTCTTCTAGCAGTAACTAGCTTATGTTGCAAGGATTTAGTAAGGCGCAAAGCTTCTGATGCATAAGTTAACACTGATTGGATCATCTCATTAAATACTTTTCATTATAGAGAACGTTTAATTTTCTCTTTTATAACCTTAATTTGTTTACCAAATGCTCTCCATCACATATTTATCCTTCTTTTATTTTCGGTTTCATATCCTGGGGAATCGCTTTCAGTCTGTCCTTAGTATGTATATTCATTAACAATCTATATAGCCTTGTCTATAACTGTTATTTTGTTTTCCTTTGCATTTTTATTGAACATTATCTCCCTTTTACTCATAACCATTTTCAGTTAATTCGTTCTTGTTTCCACTATTCAAGTCCTCTATCATCTTTTGTAATTCCTCCCATGATTCTTTAAACACAACTATGACATTTGCAAATCTCAAGTTGTCGCTGTATTTCCCATTAACGCTAACTCTTATATTTCCCCAATCTAAATTCATAAAAACTTCTTCCAGACACGTTGTGAATAATTTAGGAGAGATGGTGTTTTCCTGTCTAACTCCTCTCTCACTTGGAATTTTTTCACTATCTGTATATATTATGGAGAGCAAACCTACTGGGCAGTAATATTTTTCGGTATTTAGTGTCTCCTTTTTCGTCAATTACTATGATGATAAAGTTTTCCCAAGTTGTAGGAATACAAAATTCTAGCAACTAGTTTTATTACTATGATATAATCTCCATTTATTATTAGATCAATTGTTATACCAGCTTCTCTTGATGCTTTGCTTCTTTTTATGCTTTTTAATGCTTCCTTTACTACTCATACTTTAATTTTTGGTACTGGGTCAGGTATTTCATCATTTTTATTGCTGAAGTTACTTTTTATATCATTAT
This sequence comes from Palaemon carinicauda, assembly GCF_036898095.1. Lineage (NCBI taxonomy): Eukaryota > Metazoa > Arthropoda > Malacostraca > Decapoda > Palaemonidae > Palaemon > Palaemon carinicauda. Next base: position 43,883,181 of record NC_090748.1, read on the forward strand.
CTTATAGCATTGTATAAAAATCCTCTGCAATTTCACCACTCTACCACTATTGTGGATAATATTTCCATTTTCATCCTTTAAAGAAAACATCTGTTGGCACCCTGTTCCAAGTATCTTTTCATCACTTTGATGCTTTTTTCTTTCTTTAGTGTTTCCTCTATTTTGATCTGTTTGTGTTTACGAGTATCTAGGGATTTTAGTTTATTATTAGTTTTGGAGAGTTCTGCTGATTCTATTTCATCTCTCTTGGATTTGACCCCCATTTCCAATCTTTTCTTTATTATGTTTTCAGTCTTTTTGATAGTTTTCATTGACCTTGATTAGGAGCTCTTCCTACTATATCTTGTGCTGATTTCAATACAAATTTTGTGAAATTGTTGTTCATTTCTTCTTGATTTGCTTTCATATCATCACGTCGCTGTGAGTGACTATTTTTATATTACTAGACTAAATTCATCTGATTTTTCTCGTATTGAAGGAGTGTTTATTTTCTTTCTAAAAATCAGTTTCTCTCTCTGCTTCCTTAGATCTAAACAAATTCTGTTTTCACCATTCTATGGTCGCATGACTTTAAGTTGTATAACACTTATATCTTCAACTTAACTGACTTTTTTTACTGAGAATAGAATCTTTCCTTTTTTGTTTCACCATTTGCTCTTCTCCATTTCCATTTTCTCTGTATTTGTTTATGAAAGGTATTTAGGATTTTAGGATTGTTTCTATCAGCAAATCCTACAAGCAGGTCTCTTCTGTCATTCCTTGTGGCTACTCCAAATTTACCTACTGCTGGTTCTCCTCTCTTCTTTTGACCTACTTTAGCATTGAAGTCACTCAAAACAAATGTTAATTAAGTGTTAGGTTTTCTCAAAAACATCTCCAGATTTTCATAAAAAGTTTTTATATCTTCCTCTCTATGGGATGTTGTTAGTGCATACGTTTGAAGGATCTTTAGTTTATACTTTCTCTTTAGTTTGATAATTAATCCCTAGTACCATAAAATTCCCGTATGTTACCTATAAGACTTTTATTAACAAGAAAACAGA
>NC_090748.1:43889223-43891723 GCF_036898095.1 Palaemon carinicauda
ATGTCCTTCTCCTAAAAGAGCTGATTACCAAACCTAGAGAGTCTCGGTTACCCTCACCAAGAGGAAAGTAACCACTGAACAATTACAGTTCAGTAGTTAACCCCTTGAGCGAAGATGAATTTATTGTTAATTTGTTCTCATCATTATTTATTTTCTTATTTCCTCTCCTCACTGGGCTATTTTTCTCTATTGGAGCCCTTGGGCTTATACCATCTTGCTTTTCCAACTAGGGTTGTAGCTTGGATAATAATAATAATAATAATAATAATAATAATAATAATAATAATAATAATAATAAAAATAATTGGTAATCTCAGTGTTGCCAGGTTCATGAGTACAAAGGGGATGATATAACAAATAGGCTAGACTTTTCGGGGTTTGTGTTAGCAAATAAAAAAATTAACCGTAACCAGAGAGATAAATCCAACGTAATACTGTCTGGTGAGTGAAAAACCCAATAACTCTCTAACAGTTGTATCCCAATGGGTGGCTGGTGCCCTGGCCAACCTACAACCCAAGTTTGTCCGGAAAGATGTCCTTGATCTTGGACGCTAGTAAAATATAATTATTCATTACCAAATGATGTTTCAAAATTAAAGGTAAAGACACTCAAGATTTTTGTTTTATATATATATCATCTTTTCTTATTAGTCGAGATCTAGAATGATTTTGCTTTCTCCGTGGCAAAAAGGTTTACACTACTTATATTTGTACTGTTAGGGATAAAAAATAGTGAGAAGGAATGTGCAGAGCGACACTTGATCCGGAGACATTTATAGCTGCTGTTTTTATAGGAAAATGTATATAGATTATTTATTTATTTTTTTTTTTTGGCTTTTTTGCGCATCTATTGTTTTCATCATGGTATATTGTTACGGTGCCTCCGTGTATATTTTGAAGCATATAAGTGGGTGTTGATACTTAAATATTTTTCTTCTTTGGTACTTTAACTGGAACCCCGTTTAGATTTACGACTGCAAAAGTCTTCAGTGAATCTTCGTTCATTCTAGAGAATAAATTTTGCATTTTTAGTGTGTCAACTTTTTTATTAAAAAACTTGCAACACCAAGGAAAGAAAGAAAAATTAACGTGTGTTCACTACCCAAAATTGAATAGGCATTAAGGAACATATCTGCAAATGCTGATAATGAACAAAGTAAGATTTTCTCATAAGACAAGGAACAACTTAGCAAGCCAAGTGCTCGCCCGTCCATAATCCTTGAGCCGTTCCTAAATAAGACCAGGGACCCTTGCACTGCCACTGGTGCTGCATAACTGCTACAAGGAAATTTACATATCATGGCTTCTCTACATATGCTATAGGAAATATGTTCAACGCTAACGAGGATACAGCGAAGCATTTTCCACTCCATTTTTTGCTTGTGAATTGCAAGCGTGTACTATGGGTGAATTTTAATTGAATTTTTTTATTCAGTTTTATAGTTTTTCGTTCGTTTCACAGCATTAATAAATTTTGAGATATTATTATCATATCTATAATCAATAAGGAATTATATTCATGTGGATTTTATCACATTCCGAAAATTCTTCTTTTTCCTAAAGGATTTTCATTAAACATTTTACGGTTTTTATCATGCATATTCGATTATTGCAGTGATAATAATAATAATTATAATAATAGTAGTAGTAGTAGTAGTAGTAGTAGTAGTAGTAGTAGTAGTAAAAGTAGTAGTAGTAGTAGTAGTAATAATAATAATAATAATAATAATAATAATAATAATAATAATAATAATGAAAAAGATATAAAAAAGGATTTTTGAAAAATATTTTTTGTAATTATTTAAGAAAGGCCCAACTACATAGACATCAAGCTACAGATTAGTGTCATTTAGATAGTTCACATCAATAATCAACCAATCTTAGCTTGATGGAAAACATATAAAGCAAAGATAAGAGAGGGATATGCTTCAAAGTAGGTGATAGGTGGGTTGTAGGACAAAATGCCGAAGGACATAATGTCGACGGATATAATGTCGATGGACATAATGTCGATGGACAAAATGTAGACATTTGTTAGAGTAGGACAAAATGTCGATGGACGTAATGTCAACGAGCATTATAATAATAATGATAATAATAATAATAAACATAATGATAATATTACTACTACTACTACTACTACTACTACTACTACTAATACTACTACTACTACTACTACTACTACTACTACTATTAATAATAATAACAATAATAATAACTTTTTTTTTACGCTAACGAATGCATTCAAACCATTGTATCTTGGTAGTTATCACATTATATAGCTCTTTTGTTGTTTACATATTTGCCAAAACTCAGTTGTTGTTAACTTGTTTTTCCAACACCGGTAATTGACTCGTTTCGCTTTGCAAACAATTTAATGACCCGAAGTAATGTATGCTAAACAATAAAAGACTTTTCAAGTTCTCAACGAAGAATAATTTTTCAAATTTTATTATTTCTCCAAGATCTGCAGTATAGTGAAACCTTTTTTTCGGCCTGC
>NC_090748.1:43896723-43899223 GCF_036898095.1 Palaemon carinicauda
TGATGCTTTAAAAGCAGCTCACAGAGAATACGAAGAGGCACGCACACTTATAAAATCTACAGTGAGTTCGTAACTACCAGCCACACACTTTATTTCTCCATTTGTTGGAATAGAACCTGTTCTTAATGTATATTAGGTTATTAACATACAGTCATGTAAAGGTGAATTACTCATCACCTCCAGTTTTATGGGCACTAACCCTCGTGTAAACAGACTTGAAAACAGAGATGTTGTTACCATTAGAATGGTTGTATTTAATCGCCAGGGCACCAGCCACCCGTTGAAATACTACCACTAGAGAGTTACTACAGTACTACATTGGATCCTTCTCCTTGGTTACGGTTCTTTTCCCTTTTGCCTACACAAACACTGAATAGTCTGCCCTATTCTTTACATATTCTCATCTCTCCTTATACACCTGACAAAACTGAGGTTACCAAAGCGGTTACTGCTGTGTAATTGTTCAGTAATCACTTTCCTCTTCCTAAGGGTAGAAGAGACTCTTTAGCTATGGGAAGCAGCTATTCTAGGAGGACACTCCAAAATCAAACCTTCGCTCTCTAGTCTTAGGTAGTGCTATGGTCTCTGTACCATGGTCTTCCACTGTCTTGGGTTAGAGTTCTCTTGCTTGAGGGTACACTATGGCACACTATTGTATCGTATTTCTCTTCTTCTTGTTTTGTTGAAGTTTATATTGTTTTTATAGCAAATATCAATTTTAAAATTAATTTTCTTAAAACATTTTATTTTTCTTTGTTTCCTTCCCGAACTGGGTTATTTTCCCTGTTGGGGCTCCTGAGTTTATAGCATCCTGCTTTTCCAACTAGGGTTATAGCTTAGCAACTAATAATAATGATAATAATATGCGTGCAATGAAAACCTTTCTAAATAATATCATCTAGAAACTTGTGTTATGAATCTTTTAGAGAAAGCATGTTTGGTAGCAAACGGTTAGTTTCTAGATTTCAACTTTCGCGACCGAATCAAAAACTAATATTTTCTTGTCATTTGTTAGTAAAGATAAATATTAAAGAATTCTATTTATAACTTACACACATAACCCTTATGTAATAAATAAGGCGGTCGAATTGGTAACTCAAAATGAAACATCTAACACAGTCAATTCAAAAATATAAAATTTTAGCAGTTTATCCACACCTTTTGCTATTTTTGGGGTTGGTTGGTAATGTCTGGTATAGTTCAGGATTATTCAAACTTAGTTATTAACCAAAATTATCACTACGAAATCCATGAGAGATATGACTTACTTCTGCAGCCCGTTCTTACCATGTTATATTCAGTCTAAATTTCAATCATGATATGCCAAAGTTGATTGTGATTAGAGGTGCCAGTAATCACAGTGAATGTAGATAGCATAACTATTATTATTATCATTGTTGTTTATATTATTATTATTATTATTATTATTATTATTACTATTATTATTATTATTATTACTATTATTATTATTATTATTATTATTATTATTATTAGTTAAGCTATAACGTTAGTTGGAAAAGTTAGATGCTATAAGCCTAAGTTCTTAAGCTTCAACAAGGAAAAAGAGACCCGTGAGGGAAGGGAACAGAGAAATAAATGAATTACAAGAGAAATATTGAACAATTGAAATAAAGTATTTTAAGAACAGTGAAAACATTAAAATAGATTTTGCATATATAAACAATAAAAACTTCAAAAAAAAAAGAGAAGAGGGAGAGAAATAAGATAAAATAGTGTACCCGAGTGCACCCTCAAGCAAGAGAACTGTAACCCAAGGCAGTGGAAAACTTTAGTAGAGTGACTATAGCACTAAAAAAGACTAGAGAATAATGGTTTGATTTTAGTGTCATTTTAGAAGAGCTGCTACCATAGCTAAAGTGTCTCTTCTCTTTTTAACAAGAGAAAAGTACCCACTGAATCAATACATTGTTGTCGTTAATCACTTAAAAGCAGTCAATAACGAAAACATAATTCAATTTTGATTCAAATAACCTTAATTACATGATACGTATTTAATGAAAAGTGAAAAATTATTCTTTAAACAATCTGGTAGTTTTTTGTTTATAATACATTGCTTATAGCAGGGGAAATATAAATATGCGTTTTTAGCCACAAGGAAGCAAAACATAATATCCTCTCTCTCTCTCTCTCTCTCTCTCTCTCTCTCTCTCTCTCTCTCTCTCTCTCTCTCTCTCTCTCTCTCTCTCTCTCTCTCTACGTTTTATGTAGATTGGATTTTATAACATTATAATGCATCTGATTATTAGTAGATAAACATTATACGTACTGTATATTATTTCAATGAAATATACATTATCGAATAAAATAAAACTGTAAATGATGTTTTACCCACAAAAATTTAAATCTTTTTAAACATCCTAGCATAAAAAAATTGTCATTTCAGACGATGAAGTTGATTCTTCCATATTTCATGGTCCTTTAAGTAGGACTTGAAGTTATGCTATAAGTTTATGACTTGAGAAAGGGAGGTAACAATTCA
>NC_090748.1:43908026-43910526 GCF_036898095.1 Palaemon carinicauda
CACCACGTTAAGGTATCATGCACTCAGAGAGGTATATATATATATATATATATGTATATATATATATGTATATATATACATGTGTGTGTATATATATATATATATATATATACAGAGAGAGAGAGAGAGAGAGAGAGAGAGAGAGAGAGAGTTTTGAAAGTATAAAGATACAATACTTTATCAAGAAATCGAAACTTGAGAAAGACTAGAATTATACTGTAATCCCCCAAAAAGATCAAAATTATAAAGTTTCCTTTTGTTAACTTTAACTAAAGTTAACTTTTGATATAACTTTTTTACACATCTCTCTCTCTCTCTCTCTCTCTCTCTCTCTCTCTCTCTCTCTCTCTCTTAATTTTCCCTGATGTTAAGAAAACACCTTCCGTACTTTAGCTGTCTTTAAGTTGCCTACACCCAAAAACCTGATTTCACTACTCACCTTAAGATTTGTTTCTTCCCATCAACTCTACATTCCTCCTAATTCCCGGCCGCTTGTAACCCCCATATGTCACCAAAGTGCATCTGGTTGATAGAGATAAGTTGAAATGCATTCCTGTTAGTCATGAAGGATGAGCATGTTCATTCTGAGAGAATGCAGATGAGCTAAAGTTGTCCTCTCTCTCTCTCTCTCTCTCTCTCTCTCTCTCTCTCTCTCTCCGTGGAAAGTAATTGGTGCCCGTTTATACGTTTAATCTTATGTGTATTGCATAGGAATGAATGCTGTTTAAGATAAAAAAGACCTATCATACGTAATTAAGTTATGGTGTAATAGATTGCCAAGGTAAGGCAAATATGTTATTATTTGATTGCCCGTTACTTCATACTAAGAATGCTTGAAAGTCATAGTTATGCCAAGGAATCATTTGTTCCAATATTGGGCAACAGATTCTTCATGATATCGAAATTACATGTAACAAGGGTGAAATTACTTATGATAAGACCGTCTGTTCTACGTTATTCTGAGTTATTATATAGAATAACATAAATTTCACTGATTAATAGCTTTGAGATTATAGTCATATGAAGCGACCCAGGAAACTACCAGGTAATCTCAGGCAATTTCCCGCCAGTCTGATTCCTCCTTGCAGACCGATTAGGACAAAACACCGTTAATTTTCTTCATGAAATAACCTTTGCACACTAATTAAGATGGTTAAATAAGTCTTTTGTAATGTGTAATTGGCTTTTTCTACCTGTGTTAGTAGCCTAATTGGGGTTATGACTTCTTCGATTACTATTCAAGTTAAAGACAAAAAACAAAAATTCGAGGTTTCTTTTTTTATTTCTATTGAAGCATTAGAGGTACATTTTTTCATATATATAATGTATGTTTGGTAGTCGGCTGCTGACTTACAATCTAAGTTTTAAGACCAAAATTCTATATTTTAACTTCCTTATAGCCTACATGAGTGTTAATCTACCAGGCTTCCTTAATTGCATACCCTATAACAAACAAACTAGCGATATCAGGTAAACGATAAATATGATATATGTATTCTTAACTTGACTGGCTTTATGATGCAATATAATAATAGATTACTCGTTCTTCTTTGAATAGCATCCATATAAACGATCTCCATGTCAGCAAACATTGTTGTATTACTATATTTAATTTTCCTATTAAAAATGAATTATGGTGTTCTTCTCAATCAGATTCTAATGTTTTTTAAATTTGATTTTAATGATATCTTCATTTGTATTGTAACATTATTTTCATTTTTATTCTAGTGCTCTCTTTATTTAGATTCTAATGCTATTTACATTTAGATTCTAATGTTTTTTCATTTAGATTCTCTGCTATTTATGGTTAGATTCTAATGTTCTTTTCATTTAGATTTAATGCTCTCTTCATTGAGATTCTAATGTTAGTTTCATTTAGATTGTAATGCTCTTTTCATTTAGATTCTAATGTTATTTTCAATGCTCTGTTCATTTACCTTTTAATATTATTTTCAATGCTCTGTTCATTTAGATTCTAATGCTCTTTTCATTTAGATTCTAATGTTCTTTACATTTAGATTTTAATGCTCTCTTCATTTAGATTATAATGTTAGTTTCATTTAGATTCTAATTTTCTTTTCATTTAGATTTTAATGCTCTCCTCATTTAGATTCTAATGTTAGTTTCCTTTAGATTCTAATGTTAGTTTCCTTTAGATTCTAATGTTCTTTTCATTTAAATTCTAATGCTATTTTCATCTATATTCTATTACTCTCTTCATTTAGATTCTAGTGTTCTCTTTATTTAGATTCTAATGCTCTTTTTATTCAGATTATGTCGTTCTTTTCATTTAAATTCTAATGTTATTTTATCATTTATATTCTCATGTTTTCATCATTTAGATTCTAGTGCTCTCTTTATTTAGATTCTATTGTTATTTTTCTTTAGATTCTAATGCTCTTTTCATTTAGATTCTAATTCTTTTTTTTTTCTTTAGATAATAATGTTCTTTTCATTTATATTCTAGTGGTTTCTTCATTTAGATTCTAATGTTGTTTTC
>NC_090748.1:43918026-43925526 GCF_036898095.1 Palaemon carinicauda
AGCAAATCTTAGATTTATTCAGCTTTTCATGGCTTCTCCAACTTCGTCGGCCTCTGATAAGTTGAGTACCATTTCTTTTATGTATAAATGTAGGCTCTTGGTAAATTTTTATGTGATTAATAGTATTAATCTTTGTTACAAGAGCCGTTGCCTACCGGAGGCGTCATGGACGCTGTCGCTCGCTAGGTATGAGTTTTAGTTAGCCAGAGCGACATTCCTGGTTGTTTTGCTTTAATAAATTTTAGCTATTTAGCGTTACATAGGATTTCCTTTCGTGTTTTAGTATTATTTTGGTGAAGTATTCGCCAACTCTGGCCTACGCTAGGCCATGTAGCCTAGTCGTTTGGTCCTAGTGCTTCCTGCATGATTTTGGTTTTCCGAGTGTATTAAAATTTTATTGAAGCTTTAGGCGGTTTTTTATACATTTAAGATTATGTTGAATATGTCCAAGATAGTATACGAGTAAGTTTCGGTGATTTAGGTAATCGATTCTCTTGGTGCCTAGGCTAAGTTGCTTATGGAGCCTTAGTATACTTTCTCATACTCCCCGGTTGCTTTCTTTTCTTCGGAGAAGGTATGCAATCCCTTTCCCTCTGTTTAAGCCTTGGACTTATCCCTAAGTGGTTTATCTGAATTAACTTTCGATAAAACTATACTGGGGTGTTACTGTACCTTCCTGTTCCAGTAAGTCTGGTTTCAGAGAGGGACAGAACAACAGAGTTTTTAGTCTGAGTCTGTGTTTGTCTGGCTTGGAGTAGAGTCTCCCTCGCTGGCCTGACACAGACATAGGAGGCTTAGCCTCCTTAGGTCACTACCGAAGGTTTCTGTACGAGATGGTTCCTTCTTTTGTGATCTAGCAGACTAGTCCTTGTTGCTGTTCTCGGTGGGAGGATGAGATCCTTTCCCTGGGAGTAGCAACATCTTCCTTGCTTTGGTTCTTTGGGAGCTGGCAAGTATTGCTGGCCTCCCTCCTTGGATCTCCCTTAGGCTAAGATGAGTTTTCTTGGCTGCGGGTGATCCTTCACTAAAGCAAGGTTGGTAGGACCCTCTTTTGTCCCTTCCCCCTCTATCTCCGTAATGGCCTAGCCATTACAGTACTGTACGTCATTCTACATCTGGACCTAGGATAGGTTAGGATGTGGAATTGCCTCAGTCCCTTGCCGTCCGGCAGAGTCTGGCGGCCGGCAAGGGTCTTCTGCTTTGAGTGCTGCCCGGACCTCCCTTGGTCCCTCATCCATGCCTGCCTGTAGAGCCAGACGGCATTGGTCAGGAAGCCTGAATTAGATTCTCCCCTTCCTTATATGCACTCTTTCGGATTGCCGGGCTCGGAGGTAGTTTACGCTCTTATCCCGGCATCCATTCTGTTTTCTTCTAGTGCTGTACCCGACCCGGCTGCCGGCCTATGACGCCGGCAGCCGGGCAGTCGTAGTCCTCTGGTTCTTTTGCTGCTGGCTGGTATCGGTTGTTTACCTTTGCCGGCCGGCTAATGTCAGCCCTTGTCTGCCGGTCGCTAGGAGCAGTGGCCGGCAGCCGGGTGCTACCTTGGGTAGCCTACATTGGCTGTTGCCGGCCGGCACATGCATTTGAACCAGCGTTCTGCCGCCTTATAGCTGTTAAGTAGTATACTTTAAAGCTAGTTATGGTGTGTGCCGGCTGGCAAGTGCCGGCCGGCACATAACCTTCTATACTGTACCAGTATTCTTCAGTATAACATATACTGTAAGAAGAAAACTATAGTATAAGTTTTGGTACAGCACTGTGTGTTCTAACACTTTTGTGTTGTCTTGCACAGCCCTTTGGTGTTCCCTTACAGATAAGAAAGTGAGCTCTTTCTTGTCTATTATCCAGGATTTTAAAATCATTGCTTAGGTGTGAGCTACACCTGTTTCCTCTGGAAACTTTTCATTGGTTATTCTAGAAGAGATTAACCATACGATTTTATTATCTGGAAGGCTGCAACAATTGGTTGTGAAGGAAACACAAGTGTGTGTCTTTCCTTTATGAATTGTTATGCTAAACTGTGCATATCCAGTGATACGTAGTCACTTGATACTCATGGAAATCTCTTCTCTTTACAGGAGGACCCTCCGAAGTGCGGAAGTGTTTTCTGCAACGTCCGCAGTAAGAACCTCTGCGGACATGAGTTTTGTAGTAGGCACGCAGCATGCGCTGTCTCCAAGGGTGATCTCCAGTATTGGGACCCTCAGGTATGTACCGTGTGCACTAACCTGATTACTGAGGCCTTTGATTCCCCTAGGACGGCGGAATCAAGGGATATAGCAAGGGAGGAGCTTCGTACCTGGGTAAGGGGCTTCCAGAAGAACACCTCTGGACCTTATCTTCCAAGTGAGAAGATGAGGGCGTATCCTTTCCCTAGGGCATCAGCTGATGCAGTGATTCCCCAGCCTCAAGAGGAGATCCCCCAAGTTCAGATCCAGGTGGATGCTGAAGTCGCGGTCGCTTTGCAAGACATCCAGTTGGAAGACAGGATGTCTGACGTGGACGAGAGTCTGGAGGAAGACCTCCTGGCAGGAAGCCAGGATGAAGTTCAAGCCCCAGACATTGTAGAGGAAGAGGCCGACGAGGTGTCGGCTACTCCGGTTCAGATCCCGGAGCCTATTCCCTCAACATCGTCCGCTCTCCCAGTAGAGCTGGGACAGGCCCTCTCCTCCATTGTTGGAATGATCCAACAAATGCAGAAGGAGAATCAGGAGAAGGCGGCTGCAATGGAACTGCAGATGCAGAGGCTTGCAGCATCACATGGGCCCCAGAAAAGGCTCAATGTGAAAGACCTTCCCTTGTGCTCAGATGCTAACCCATGGAGGTATGCTGAGCACATGCCGATGACGACTGGAAAGATCGTCATCTCGGATAAGTTGGGTTCAGTTCCCCTAGAGGAGGTGGAATTCTGGCCCAGCAAGGGGTCATATCCGGACTGTTATGTCCGGCTGGGGAAGGAACCAGCTTCAAAGGAGGAGACAGAGCTGAAGGAGGTCATAGTGATGGACCATGCTAAGGCTCAAGCTTTGCTTTCTTCCTCGAGGAAAGAGAGGGGCTTCACGAACTCAAAGGTAGCTGCATTGAGTAAAAAGCTCCCTTCCTTTGTGTCCTCTCCTGCTAGAGCCTTCCCCTTTTTACAGAAAGGGTTTGCGGCTGTACTAAAAGCAGTCGAGGCCGGCAAGCCTTGCCCCTCCCTGGAGGAGTGTAAACCCTTGTCGCTGGCCCTTCCTATGGACCACAAAGACTTTAAGGACGTCCATCTTACCTTCTCTTTTGGGAAGTTGGAGGCTGATATTGCCGGACGTCAGTTCGGCGAGGACCTCCCTAAGCTGTCTGACTTTCTTTTGCGGAGAGCTCGAGACAAAAGAAAGACTGGCTGCCTCAATGTCTCTTCAGACTACTCTTGAGACGATGGCAAGTGACCCCAAGGTCCATGAAATGTTCATGGTAGTGGCCAAGACTCATCTGGCCACAGTGACGAAGGATCTTTATAGCTTCGTCAGGGCTAGGAGAGCTTGTAGGGAGTTCGTGTTCACCTCGGCTACGGTAAGGCACGAGCCAAGGAAACTAATCTCCTCCAACATTTGGGGCAAAGACCTTTTCCCTACCGAACTGGTCAAAGAAGTTGTTGATAGGGCCACCACGGAGAATAGAAACCTTCTCCAGAAGTGGGGCCTGGCTATCAAAAGAAAGTCTTCCCCGGATGAGGGTCCTCAACCAAAGAGGAAGACTATGAGGACTAGGCTACCGTCTCGGCCAGCCAAGCCTCTTAAACAGCAACAGTAACTGCAATTGCCATTGCCTTCAGTGCCCCAGATGGTGGCACAAACCCCGACCACATTCCAGTGGGTACCCCAGGCCGTGTCGACACAGTCCACGGCATTCACCCCAACGTTCGAAGGGCAGTCTACTTCCTTTCGAGCAAAGCCTAGAGGAGCAGCCAGAGGCTCGTCTAGGTGCCCCTCAAGGGGAAGGGGATTCAGGGGTGGTCGTGGTCAGGGAGGCAAGACCTCAGGACGGCAGTCCAAGTGAGATGATGCCAGTAGGAGGGAGACTTCAGAATTTTCGGGATCGGTGGACCTTCGATCCCTGGGCCCACAGCCTACTCAAGAACGGACTGGGCTGGAGCTGGTACAGCGCTCCACCCCCGTGCCCTCGGTTTTTCCAACACTCCACCCCCGTTCTGGAGGAGTACGTTCAAGAACTGTTGGAGAAAAAAGTGATCTGAAGGGTGAAGTCCATCAAATTCCAAGGGAGGCTGTTTTGTGTTCCCAAGAAAGACTCGGAAAAGCTCAGAGTCATTCTGGACTTGTCGCCACTCAACAAGTTCATAGTGAATTGCAAATTCAAGATGCTAACACTGCAACACATAAGGACCTTACTGCCCAAGAGGGCATATTCCGTCTCCATAGACTTGTCAGACGCCTATTGGCACGTTCCAATCAACCGTCGACTCTCCCCCTACCTAGGGTTTAGGGTACAACGAAGACTATACGCCTTCAGAGCCATGCCATTCGGGCTAAATATAGCCCCAAGGATTTTCACGAAGCTTGCGAGCGTAGCTCTCAAACAATTACGCCTAAAGGGAATTCATGTAGTAGCCTACCTGGACGACTGGCTGGTGTGGGCAGCATCCGAGACAGAATGCTTGCAAGCTTCCAGTCAAGTGATCCAGTTCCTAGAGTATCTAGGCTTCAAGATCAACAGAAAAAAGTCTCGACTTTCTCCATCTCAAAAGTTCCAGTGGCTGGGAATCCACTTGGACCTAATGTCACACCGTTTCTCCATCCCGGCGAAGAAAAGGAAGGAGATAGTGGGTTCTGTCAAGAGAATTCTAGATTCCGAAAGGATATCAAGACGCGAACAGGAGAGGGTACTGGGCTCTCTCCAGTTTGCTTCGGTGACAGACCCAGTGCTAAGAGCACAGCTAAAGGATGCAACCGGAGTTTGGAGAAGTTATGCATCAAACGCGCGAAGAGATCTGAGAAGACCAGTTCCGCTTCGGCTACGTACTCTTCTCAGGCCTTGGTCCCAAGCCAGACATCTAAAGAAGTCGGTTCTTCTTCAGCCACCTCCCCCGTCGGTGACGATTCACTCAGACGCCTCGAAGGAGGGATGGGGAGGTCACTCTCATCGGAAAAAAGTCCAGGGGACTTGGTCCAAGCTATTCAAGACCTTTCACATAAACTTTCTAGAAGCTATGGCAGTGCTCCTTACCTTAAAGAAAGTCTCCCCGCGTCACTCGATCCACATAAGGTTGGTGATGGACAGCGAGGTAGTTGTGAGATGCTTGAATCGACAAGGATCGAGGTCACCACCTCTCAACCAGGTGATGTTGGCCATCTTCCGATTGGCGGAAAAGAAGAAGTGGTACCTGTCGGCAGTTCACCTTCAAGGAGTCCGCAATGTGACAGCGGACGCTCTATCCAGGTTCACACCGATAGAGTCGGAATGGTCCTTAGACGCAGGATCATTCTCCTTCATTCTGAATCAAGTCCCAGAACTGCAGATAAACCTCTTTGCGACGAAAGACAACAAGAAGTTGCCCCTGTACGTGTCCCCGTACGAGGACTCCTTAGCGGAAGCAGTGGACGCGATGTCCCTCGACTGGAACAGATGGTCCAGGATTTATCTGTTCCCTTCTCACAACCTTCTGTTGAGGGTCCTCAACAAACTGAGATCCTTCAAGGGGGTAGCGGCAATAGTGGCCCACAAGTGGCCGAACAGCGTGTGGTTTCCCCTGGCATTGGAACTACGGCTGAAGTTTGTACCGCTACCAGATCCAGTTCTGGCCCAGCGAGTCCAGAAGTCGACTGTCTGCGCTTCATTACAGAAATCCCGGACCCTGCAGCTCATGATTTTCTCTCCCTAGCGGTGAGAAAGCGTTTCGGGATTTCGAAAGCCAGCATAGACTTCCTAGAGGAATATAAGTGCAAATCTACTAGAAGGCAATATGAGTCATCTTGGAGAAAATGGGTGGCCTTTGTCAAGGCGAAGAATCCGCAGGAGATCTCAACAGACTTCTGCTTATCTTTCTTCATCCACCTCCATGGTCAAGGGTTGGCAGCTAACATGATTTCGGCGTGTAAGTCTGCTTTGACAAGACCCATTCTATATGCCTTCCAGGTCGACCTTGGTAACGAGATCTTTAATAAAGTTCCGAAATCCTGCGCTAGGTTAAGACCTTCAGCACCTCCAAAGCCCATTTCATGGTCTTTAGACAAAGTTCTTCATTTCGCTTCTCTGTTGAGCAATGAGGAGTGTGCGTTAAAGGATTTGACACAAAAAGTTATTTTCCTATTTGCACTCGCGTCCGGGGCCAGGGTTAGTGAGATTGTAGCCCTGTCAAGAGAGGCAGGTCGTGTTCAGTTCCTGGATGGGGGAGAACTGAACCTGTTTCCGGATCCTACGTTTCTCGCCAAGAATGAGTTACCCACCAACAGGTGGGGTCCCTGGAGAATCTGCCCTCTGAAAGAAGATGCATCTCTATGTCCAGTAGAATGCCTAAAGGTCTATCTTCGTAGAACTTCAGACTTCAAGGGTGGTCAACTATTCAGGGGAAAAACATCAGGCTCAAATTTATCTCTGAATCAACTCAGAGCGAAAATCACATATTTTATTCGCAGAGCGGATCCTAACAGTACACCCGCAGGTCACGATCAGAGGAAAGTTGCCTCATCCTTAAATTTCTTTAATTGTATGGATTTTGAACATCTCCGTTCATACACTGGCTGGAAGTCCTCCAGAGTGTTCTTCCGCCACTATGCGAAGCAAGTAGAGGAACTAAAGAGATCTGTGGTAGCAGTGGGTCACGTTGTTAACCCTACTGTTTAACTCTGCGAGGAACAGTGGTTTTAATTGGGACGATTAATTCCAGAGTGAGTGTGTAGTTACATACGGTACTACAAACTAAGTGAGGACACTGAGTTGCCCACGTAGACTGTTCCATTTCCAAAGGTGAACCTAGCATAAGTGCAGACATGTGTGCCGAGCGTTTTCTAACTCTAATGTGATTGATTTGTAATACAGACTTTTATGACTTTGATACCTCGGTATCTTAAAAGTGGCAATAATGTTTTTTCTTTCAGATAAACAAGTTCTGTTTACTATCATACATATGCTTAAAGTTTGGGTTATCCTCTTCTTATATATATATATATATATATATATATATATATATATATATATATATATATATATATATATATATATATATATATATATATATATATATATATACATATATATATATACATATATATATATATATATATATATATATATATATATATATATATATATATATATATATATATATATATATATATATATATATATATATATATATATATACATAATTGTTGTTAACCTGTCTATTTATTGCTTGTCAATAAACTTGTTCTTGAGAACCTTGCGTCTCCTTCACCTGTGTCAATTTATTGGTATAATTGAGCATTCATTCTATGTACTTTATCTGGGATAATTCTAATAGAATTGTTC
>NC_090748.1:43933026-43945278 GCF_036898095.1 Palaemon carinicauda
ACAACAGACCCCAAGTACTTAAACTGATCCACCTCCTCAAGTAACTCTCCATTCAACATGACATTCAACCTTGCACCACCTTCCCTTCTCCTACATCTCATAACCTTACTCTTACCCACATTAACTTTCAACTTCCTTCTCTCAAATACCTTTCCAAATTCTGTCACTAGTCGGTCAAGCTTCTCTTCTGTGTCTGCTACCAGTACAGTGTCATCCGCAAACAACAACTGATTTACCTCCCATTCATGGTCATTCTCGCCTACCAGTTTTAATCCTCGTCCAAGCACTCGAACATTCACCTCTCTCACCACTCCATCAACATACAAGTTAAACAACAACGGTGACTTCACATATCCCTGTCTCAGCTCCACTCTCACCGGAAACCAATCACTCACCTCATTTCCTATTCTAACACATGCTGTACTACCTTTGTAGAAACTTTTCACTGCTTGCAACAACCTTCCATCAACTCCATATAACCTCATCACATTCCACATTGCTTCCCTATCAACTCTATCATATGCTTTCTCCAGATCCATAAATGCAACATACACCTCCTTGCCTTTTGCTAAATATTTCTCGCATATCTGCCCAACTGTAAAAATCTGATTCATACAACCCCTACCTCTTTTAAAACCACCCTGTACTTCCAAGATTACATTCTCTGTTTTATCCTTAATCCTATTAATCATTACTCTACCATACACTTTTCCAACTACACTCAACAAACTAATACCTCTTGAATTACAACACTCATGCACATCTCCCTTACCCTTATATAGTGGTACAATACATGTATTGGTGTGCTACTGTCTTAAGCACACATTTGAGTATGAGTTGTTTTCAGATGTATTTAAATGGATTTACTGAATATATCATAATGGTTTTTAAGTTTTATTTTTATAAAACAACAGAGTTAAACATCTCCATCACTGGAGGAAGCTGTGTTGGTCCACATGACCAATTCTGGTGAAGTTTAGATATGAACTGAATAAATTATCGATATCACAGATATCGTATGCTTGCTTTAATTTAGCCACGTGACGGAATCGGAAGACACCTGCATCCGGTGACGTCACAAACTTTCACACGAGGAGACAATGTGTTGATGTTAAGAAAGAATGTCAATTTGCCGAGGGTTGCATTATACATCCTGTTTATAATTTGAATGACTACAGCAAATCTCAGGGTTAGCTCTTCCAACCAACATGACATATTACGTCATTTGTTTTAAACATGTAATATTACTATTCTAACTATTACACATGCACAAACCCAATCTACTGGTACCATTGACAACACAAAACACATATTAAACAATCTCACCAACCATTCAAGTACAGTCACACCCCCTTCCTTCAACATCTCAGCTTTCACACCATCCATACCAGATGCTTTTCCTACTCTCGTTTCATCTAGTGCTCTCCTCACTTCCTCTATTGTAATCTCTCTCTCATTCTCATCTCCCATCACTGGCACCTCAACACCTGGAACAGCAATTATATCTGCCTCCCTAATATCCTCAACATTCAGCAAACTTTCAAAATATTCCGCCCACCTTTTCCTTGCCTCCTCTCCTTTTAACAACCTTTCATTTCCATCTTTCACTGTCTCTTCAATTCTTGTGCCAGCCTTCCTTACTCTCTTCACTTCTTTCCAAAACTTCTTCCTATTTTCTTTATATGACTGACACAATCCCTGACCCCACCTCTGGTCAGCTGCCCTCTTTGCCTCACGTACCTTGCGCTTTACTTCCAAATTTTTCTCTCTATATTTTTCATACTTCTCTATACTCTTACTCTGCAGCCATTCTTCAAAAGCCCTCTTTTTCTCTTCCACTTTTACCTTCACTCCTTCATTCCACCATTCACTGCCCTTCCTCGTGCTGCCTCCAACAACCTTCTTGCCACATACATCACTTGCGATCCCAACAAAATTTTCTTTTACTAACTTCCACTCCTCCTGTAAATTACCAGTTTCTCTTACTCTCACCTCGTCATATGCCATTTTCAACCTTTCCTGATATTTACTTTTTACCCCCGGTTTTACTAGCTCTTCAACCCTCACTAGCTCCCTTTTACATCTACGTACTCTATTCCCCCTCTATATATACATACATATAACATACATTTAATATACATATATATGTATTCATATACATAGAGATATAAATTCATATATATGTATATATATATATATATATATATATATATATATATATATATATATATATATATATATATGCATCTCTCTCTCTCTCTCTCTCTCTCTCTCTCTCTCTCTCTCTCTCTCTCTCTCTCTCTCTCTCTCTCTCTCTCTCTCTATATATATATATATATATATATATATATATATATATATATATGTTTGTATATGTATATATATGTGTATATGTATATATATATATATATATATATATATATATATATATATATATATATATATATATATATATTCACACATATGTACATATATATGAATTTATTTCTATATATATATATATATATATATATATATATATATATACATATAGAAATAAATTCATATATATGTATATATATGTGTGAATTTATATAAATATATATATATATATATATATATATATATATATATATATATATATATATATATATATATATATATATATATATATATATATATATGTATATATATTCACACATATATATACATATATAAGAATTTATTTCTATATGTATATATATATATATATATATATATATATATATATATATATGTATGTTATATAAATATATATATGCACACACACATACAAACACACACATATATATATACATACATATATATATATATATATATATATATATATATATATATATATATATATATATATATATATAGATCTATGAGAATCTAGTCAACATAATTGATAGACCTATCACTTCTTGTGTGGTAAAGCTCCTAACCCTATCTACTCGAGATACACCAGCCATACTCCTTAGACACTTCATCTCAAACACATTCAATTTCTGTCTCTCCATCACTTTCATTCCCCACAACTCCGATCCATAACATCACAGTTGGTACAATCACTTTCTCATATAGAACTCTCTTTCCATTCATGCCCAACCCTCTATTTTTTACTACTCCCTTAACTGCCCCCAACACTTTGCAACCTTTATTCACTCTCTGACGTACATCTGCTTCCACTCCACCATTTGCTGCAACAGACCCCAAGTACTTAAACTGATCCACCTCCTCAAGTAACTCTCCATTCAACATGACATTCAACCTTGCACCACCTTCCCTTCTCCTACATCTCATAACCTTACTCTTACCCATATTAACTTTCAACTTTTTTCTCTCACACACTCTTCAAAAATTCTGTCACTAGTCGGTCAAGCTTCTCTTCTGTGTCTGCTACCAGTACAGTGTCATCCGCAAACAACAACTGATTTACCTCCCATTCATGGTCATTCTCGCCTACCAGTTTTAATCCTCGTCCAAGCACTCGAACATTCACCTCTCTCACCACTCCATCAACATACAAGTTAAACAACAACGGTGACTTCACACATCCCTGTCTCAGCCCCACTCTCACCGGAAACCAATCACTCACCTCATTTCCTATTCTAACACATGCTGTACTACCTTTGTAGAAACTTTTCACTGCTTGCAACAACCTTCCATCAACTCCATATAACCTCATCACATTCCACATTGCTTCCCTATCAACTCTATCATATGCTTTCTCCAGATCCATAAACGCAACATACACCTCCTTGCCTTTTGCTAAATATTTCTCGCATATCTGCCTAACTGTAAAAATCTGATTCATAAAACCCCTACCTCTTTTAAAACCACCCTGTACTTCCAAGATTACATTCTCTGTTTTATCCTTAATCCTATTAATCATTACTCTACCATACACTTTTCCAACTACACTCAACAAACTAATACCTCTTGAATTACAACACTCATGCACATCTCCCTTACCCTTATATAGTGGTACAATACATGTATTGGTGTGCTACTGTCTTAAGCACACATTTGAGTATGAGTTGTTTTCAGATGTATTTAAATGGATTTACTGAATACATCATAATAGTTTTTAAGTTTTATTTTTATAAAACAACAGAGTTAAACATCTCCATCACTGGAGGAAGCTGTGTTGGTCCACATGACCAATTCTGGTGAAGTTTAGATATGAACTGAATAAATTATCGATATCACAGATATCGTATGCTTGCTTTAATTTAGCCACGTGACGGAATCGGAAGACACCTGCATCCGGTGACGTCACAAACTTTCACACGAGGAGACAATGTGTTGACGTTAAGAAAGAATGTCAATTTGCCGAGGGTTGCATTATACATCCTGTTTATAATTTGAATGACTACAGCAAATCTCAGGGTTAGCTCTTCCAACCAA
Organism: Palaemon carinicauda; assembly: GCF_036898095.1. NCBI lineage: Eukaryota > Metazoa > Arthropoda > Malacostraca > Decapoda > Palaemonidae > Palaemon > Palaemon carinicauda. The sequence goes on from NC_090748.1 coordinate 43,937,437, forward strand.
CATGACATATTACGTCATTTGTTTTAAACATGTAATATTACTATTCTAACTATTACATAAGCTCGGCCAGCTATCTCAATTTTTTTACAAAAATTTAACAACAAGCCGAAACATGGTTATTAGGTGTGACTGGACATACGTATTATTCTTTGTTTAACTTTAGCCATAATCAACTGAGGACGAATGTCCAAATAGGCACATTAAAAAATGATAACAATAATGCATACAAAAAAGATATTACCAAAGCAAAAAGAAAAATGCATGATAAAACCAAGATCATATATATGGTACATTGCTAGCAAATGATTACATGGTACCAAAAAACAAAATAAATTCTGACTTACAAATGATTCGGTAACTTGATAAAGAATAATTGTTACCTTTGTCAGAAACAAGATACTCAATTTTTAGTGCACAAACACGAATTCCTGGTACGTACACGTACCACGGTTTCGTACATATATATATATATATATATATTTTTATATAGGGCTGATATATTTTATTAGATGCCCATAGATTCTGTTATATATTTTATTATATTTTTTTTTTCTCTTTTCTTTTTTTAACATTCCGGCTTATATACTTTTATTAGATGCCGAGAGAAAAAAATTATTTATATCCTTTTTTATTTTATTTATTTTTTAAATGTTGTTTTAAATGTATTTTTAACAATACAAATGTAGAGAATTTCTTTAATTACATATTACTAGCGCACTAATCAGCTTTTCATACAAACATCTTTCTGACAAATTACTCCCTTAGCGAATGAGGTGGCCACTCATACAGCTTTGAACTGGATCAGATAGGGGGTATTGTCAGGGCTATGCAACTCGTTCCTTTGTAGCTGCTTGCTGTGCCGTAACCTACGCCAAACAAGGATGTTCACGGTGATAAATATCATCACCGTGACACACAAACTAGCCAGTATTATGGGGTGAAGAATCTCTTTATAAGTCGGTGACAGGTAGTCCTTTTCGGTAAGTTTCATCAACCGCTTTGCCACACGGCCGTTGTAAGGGAGAGGAAGTGCTGGCATTGTAGAGGTCCACGTGAAGTTCGCGAAGTAGGCTCGTTCTCTGATGATTGTCCGTAGGCCAGTCACCATGGAATTCGGGGAAGTCCCGATACAGCCATCTGCTGCGACGAAGATGTGGTTGAAGGATGTGGATCCGTCAGGGCATGATACATTGAAGCCGTCCTTGTCGTATCGTATCCACGAGCCATTATTTAGTCTGCAATTGAATTCTTTATTGTCAAAGGGATAAAGCTTATCCAGACAATTTTCACTTGTATGGGAGAGAGCACCGTCTAGCACTATACCTAACTCGCATGAATCCATTAAGTTTTTACGGAATTCAAATGAGTCAGCTGTACATATTTTTCTATCCATTGCGTCTGAACAGTGAGTTAATTGATTTAAGTCTTTAATGACCGTATATGTTTCCTTGTCTGGGGAAATCAATACGTGTCCTGTCAAACTGGATATTACTGGATTTGAGTGATTCGTCATGAAAGTCGGAAATGGTGATATCCTGTAAGATTGCCAGGCATCAGAAGAATCAAAGGGAATTGTAATCCTAATCTTGTTATTATCTACGTTTACTGTAATTAGGCTGTAATAAAATTCTAACCTATGTTCGTCTAACAAAGGAACATAGCCTAGTTTATCCCTTCCGTTCTCCAGAACTAATTTTAAGTAACGTATAGGCAACAAATGGGGCGACAATACACCTTTAGTTGCTAACGTGATAGCTTCTACATAATCCTTGGATTTCTCAATGAAATGTGCAATTCTGTTATGTATGTGATCTATCTTTGAATCATAATACGTTAATGTTGCCAACAAATCCTGTACTTCCATAATTTGAACGATATTATCTGAATGTTCATTTAACAAATCCATAATTTTATTGATTGAAGCTAACTGATCCCTTAGTTCTGACATAATCAATTCATCTTTATGAGTCAAGAACTCAATTTTCTTATTTTGATTACTAATTTTAAGACGATTGGAAAGTCCTAAACCTAAACTTGCAACAGACCCAAAGATGCTTAATGCAGCATAAATGAACGGATTCCGTCTTTCTTTATGTTCGTGTCCTACAGTCCACATCAAAAGGTCATAAGCCAAAGATCCTGTCTCGCCAGTCTTATTTTTCAAGTCATCAGATAGCATCTCTGCAACTTTTAATGTTGATCCAAGCAAACTCTTAGTAGTCAAATGAAAATGTCTCCTATGCAACTCATCCAATGATGCAGAAAACCTTGAAATGGCGGTTCTTAAGCTAGTGACATCATTCTCTTGAAGAAAAATTGCTTGCATATGCACTTCGACAATTACGTTGGTTGATGTAATAAAAATGTCTTCTTGTCTTTCAACTATATTGCCATCTTTAAAATATATATTCTTAGTCTTAGAACTCATCCCATACGAGAAAAATGTCTGAGCGAACAATATCACTCCCAACAACAAAAAATTCATCTTGGAAACCTGTAACGAGAAAAAATATATGTAATTACTCCTGTATTAAAAAGAAAACTTTTAGTCACACAAAATAAAATTTTTCCTCACTTCTTTTCCTCTCTTTTCTTTTTAATTTCTTATGTGAGACAATGGTACTATTCTCTCATCCGTGGGTTGGGCAACGTTTTGAATTCTAAACCTATTGGCCGTTAATGTTTCCAAAATGTTAAATGGGCCTTCAAACTTAGGTGTTAGTTTATAGTTGAGCCCTTTTCTGACATTGATTTGAATATAGATGTTATCACCCACGGTATATGTTTTAGTTGGTTTCGCTATTTTATCATGATTCCTTTTCATTATGATTTGTGATTCTTCTAAATTCTTTCGAAGGATATCATATCGACTTATACTTGCATTTATACATTCTTTTAAAGGATTTGATAGATTAGTTGTAGGCGTTAATACATGGAAAGGTGTTCTAACTGGGGTACCATACAATGCTTCATGCGGTGACATTTTAATTGATATATGATATGAATGATTCAGAGTACTCAGTGCCGCCGGTATTGCAATATCCCAGTTGGGGTCTGATCCCCCTAGTGTTACCCTCAATATATTTAATATCTTCCTATTTGCTCTTTCCACTAGCCCATTCGACTCTGGGTGATATATCATGGTATTAATCTTCTTTATGTTGAGGAATTCACACAATGAGGTAAGAAAGTGATTATTAAATTCACCACCCGAGTCTGAGATTATCATGTGTGGAATTCCATGTTTACAAATGTAACACTCGTAAAACTTCCTAGCGCATTCAATCGCAGTTTTAGTTTTAAGCGCTATTAGTTCTGTATATCGAGTTAAAGCATCTATAATTACTAAGAGGTGCTTATTTCCTCTGTCTGACTCGTAAAATCCTGTTAACAAATCTAAATGTATTCTTTCAAAGGGTTGATTGGGAACAGGATAAGCTCCTAGGCTGACAGGTGTTTTCGTATGCCCTTTGTTTTCCTGACATGTGCGACAATTAGCTATGTGTCTTTTTATATCTGTAAGCATTGTATGCCAATAAAACAATGATTTGGCTTTCTGTGACATTAATGAGAACCCAGGGTGTCCATGTAATGGATTTGAATGCAACCAATTCAGGACAGTGGAAATAAGTGAGATTGGTACTACTACCTGGTCGTTAGTTACATGTGGTGTATTGCGGGTTTTCCTTGTCACAGTCCTACACAGAATATTATCTTTGATTATATAATTCTGCTGCTTATACTTTATATATTCCTTTTCTTTATGATTGCCTTTCAAAGCATTTATAATTGTTTCTATTTTCTGATCTTTTCTTTGCTCAGTCTGTAACAATTCAGCACTCCAGCCTAAATCTTCTTGTTCAGATATTGTTTTTACAATAGGCATGGATGTTGATATATCTATTAATTCAGCTAAAGGCTCCGTACAAGATGACACGGGGTTGCGTGATAATGCATCCGCAATGATATTTGCTTTCCCAGGTAAATACCCGATTCTTGCGCCAAAATCTTGAATTTCATAGGGAGTCTGTACGAGGGTACATATATAATTTTCTGCTTGTCTTTTAACCTTATTTGATGCTCGATCACATCTGTTTTTCCTAAGGATCCATCCGTAGTGGAAAAGACATCTGTATATTTAGTTAAAAGTTCAAAAATTTTCTGCTGAATTTCTTCGTCTTGAATGTCCTTACTGATTTTATTTTTAATAGATCGTAAAAGGGATTCATCCGCAACTGATTGAGAGTGATTGATTTCAGCAACGGTAAGAATACGATGTTTATAAACTTCTACATCCAAGATATGTTGATTTTTGTGAATTACTAAAGTGTTATTTAAATGATTACAGACTTCGATATTACATTGCTGATGTGAGCCTACTGTATAAATAGCTTGTGTGACAGACAATCCGTTAGTTTTCAAAGTATCAGAAAGGATTAATATTTCAGATCCCGGTAGTGTTTTCTTTATTTGCACTATTAAATTCGAAGGTATGTTTGGTTCGATATATTGCGTGCAAGATGATATTACGGGTGAACGAGAATTCTGCTGGGTCGCGTATATTATTTCTTTATTAGTGAGACAAGTTATTGGTTCTTCAACGTACGTTACGGTTACATTTGTCGTCTCCTTTTTATCCAAAACTGACTTTAAAGTATTAGAAGACTTATAGAATTTCCCTTTGATATACACGCCGTGCTTGGCAGGAGCTAAGATAATGTTTTGATTTCCCATAGATGGGTATCCTATAATTACAGCTGGATACATATTAATGTTTTTCACATCAACAAATGTATCGGCAAACGTGCGATTACCGACTCTGAACTGAATATGAGTTATGCCTATGACGTTTAATTCATTATTTCCTATACCTGAAAGTCTAATTCCTGATTTTTCAATCGGAAAGTTCGAAAACAACAAATGATGCGTCTTCAAATCCATAATATTACGTGGACTACCAGAGTCAAAAAATAACGTAAAGAATTTGTGTTCTAAATTTACAGCATATAAGGTTGGCCGTAACTCATTTTGGTTTATTATTGTATGAATTCGTTGCAAATCTACGGGAGCATGCACTGTTTTACTTAATTCGGCCGTGTGTTTCATAGGAAAATCTATTGTCTCACAATTATCTGATAAAACATTAAATTGATTATTCAATACTATTGATGTTGACATAAATGACCTTGACCCAACATCACTCTCTTCCCCTCTAGAGTTAACTATGTGGTATTTGCTTTACTCTGCACATTCTGAAAATTAGGCTGACTTTGCGAGGTCTGGTTTGACGGCCTAGGCTCAGCGATATTTGAAGAAGTGTTTGTTTGTTTCGGACTCTGAACTGCATTGACATTTTGTTGTTTCTTCTTATTGTTAAAATGAGGATTTTTCTTTTTATTTCCATATGGAACTGACTGTGGAATTGACTGTGTATTTCTAGGATATTGTTGTGTCTTACGCGCGTAACATTGACTATAAGAATGTGATGCTGTGTTGTGAACTGAACAAAATTTTGTTCTACAGTCTGCGCTTATGTGACCTTGACGTTTGCAGTTGTAACACGTCACTCCCGCTACTGGATTGTTAATTACGTTCACTGTTTGTGGTTTTGTTTCATTCTTAGCAAAAACTTGAGTTAACACGGGATCGAGATCTGGACACTTGGACATGTGTTTCTTTATCTGTTTATAGACATCCAATTCCGTACTTGCAGGCATTAACTTCTTATCAAAGCACCGCACTAAAGCTTCAGGCAACATAAGTGTCATGCAAGTTAAATACATTAATCGTAAAAAATCTTTCACGGAGATGTTATCGTTAGTAACCCAAGTGGAATTACCTAAAATGTCCTGATATTCGTTAAGCCTATCAGCTATGAGAGCTGCTCTCTCAAAAACATTAAGCCGATTCATAGTGGCTTGATTAAGTGTATTTCGTAACGTTAACACTACATCCAAAGCTTCCTCACCCCCATAAATCGCGCGTAACCTAACTTTGAAATCATCCCAAGTAACTGCTTCCTGAAATGAAACACCTCTTAAATACGCACTCGCATCCCCCTTAGAAAAATCTATAAAACTTTTAGCTTCTTGTAATTGTACAAAAGGATCTACGATTTGTTTGGCATTTAAATGGGCATCAACGGATGAAATCCATGACTCCACATTTTGTGGCAAGAACCCGTTGACACGACCTTGAAAAGGAAGGATTGCTGACCTGGCATTTACGAGCGTCACAATTGGAGGAGGATTAGCCTGGCCTACACCACTAGGTCCAGGGGTAGGGCTGACAGGAGGAGCCATGACTGCTGTATTTTTTTTTTTCTATCTCTTTGACCCCTTTCAATCCTATCAAAATATCTATATGAGTACAGACGCCCACTGCGTAAACGCATATGTATAATAAAATTCCCCCAACAATGTTACTAATCCCAATACATTTCCTCCCAAGAGTTTATGAAAGAAAAAGGAATTAGCACAAAGAAAGAAAAATTCTAAATGAGAATTCGGAGTTTCTTATAACAAAGTTTAGGAATTCACTCACCCCAGTAATAATTGACTAACGACTTGTGATAACTACACTTCACTGCCCAAACTGAAATGAATACAAAATCTCTGTACTTAGCTTTATATGAAGTCGACACGTCCTCTCTCTCTCTCTCTCTCTCTTGATGTTTTGTTAGCGATGTCTCGTTCTAGTTTCTTGTTGAATGTAGTTCTTCCTGGATATGTCTTGCAATTGTTGAACGCCAGTCCTTGGGTTTCCTAGGATGTTGATTGAAGATTCAAGTTGTATACTAACATATGTTGATGTTAGCTTTTCCGTTGGACTTAGTCAAAATTGTAGATTCTTGTAGATAGTTTTGAGTTCTTGAAGATCTTTATCAGGTATTACAGCTTTTATTTTGAAGTCTTGAAGATCATTCTCTGGTTTTACAGCTTTTATGTTGAAGTCTTGAAGATATATCTCTGGTTTTACAGCTATTTATTTTGAAGTCTTGAAGATATTTCTCTAATTCTTAGAGTTTAATCGCTGTCTTAGAGTTTAACCGCTGCCACCATTTATTGGTGTGCTACTGTCTTAAGCACACATTTGAGTATGAGTTGTTTTCAGATGTATTTAAATGGATTTACTGAATACATCATAATGGTTTTTAAGTTTTATTTTTATAAAACAACAGAGTTAAACATCTCCATCACTGGAGGAAGCTGTGTTGGTCCACATGACCAATTCTGGTGAAGTTTAGATATGAACTGAATAAATTATCGATATCACAGATATCGTATGCTTGCTTTAATTTAGCCACGTGACGGAATCGGAAGACACCTGCATCCGGTGACGTCACAAACTTTCACACGAGGAGACAATGTGTTGACGTTAAGAAAGAATGTCAATTTGCCGAGGGTTGCATTATACATCCTGTTTATAATTTGAATGACTACAGCAAATCTCAGGGTTAGCTCTTCCAACCAACATGACATATTACGTCATTTGTTTTAAACATGTAATATTACTATTCTAACTATTACACATGCACAAACCCAATCTACTGGTACCATTGACAACACAAAACACATATTAAACAATCTCACCAACCATTCAAGTACAGTCACACCCCCTTCCTTCAACATCTCAGCTTTCACACCATCCATACCAGATGCTTTTCCTACTCTCGTTTCATCTAGTGCTCTCCTCACTTCCTCTATTGTAATCTCTCTCTCATTCTCATCTCCCATCACTGGCACCTCAACACCTGGAACAGCAATTATATCTGCCTCCCTATTATCCTCAACATTCAGCAAACTTTCAAAATATTCCGCCCACCTTTTCCTTGTCTCCTCT
>NC_090748.1:43945778-43948278 GCF_036898095.1 Palaemon carinicauda
TATATATATATACACACACATATATATATATATATATATATATATATATATATACACATATATATATATATATATATATATATATATATATTTATATACACTCACATATATATATATATATATATATATATATATATATATATATATATATATATACACACTCACACACACACACACACACACATATATATATATATATATATATATATATATATATATATATATATATATATATATATATATATTTATATATATTTATATATATACATACATATATATATATATATATATGTATATATATATATATATATATATATATATATATATATATATATATATATATATACATATATATGTGTGTGTGTATATATATATATACACACACACACACACACATATATATATATATATATATATATATATATATATATATATATACTATATATATATATATATATATATATATATATATATCTACTTCTAGAAAAAATATCTCTGTATTTGAATTTATTGGCATTTATTATTATCATTATTATTATTATTATTATTATTATTATTATTATTATTATTATTATTATTATTATTATTATTGTTATTACCATTTTAACCTCCCTATCTCATACTTTAGCTTTCGAAGCGTGAAGTAGGAGATGACAAATGGATAAGTTTGGAATTAAAAGCTCAAGATAGAGACGACAGGCGTAATCTAACCGATGCCCTTTGAGTCAATAGGCGTAGGAAGAGATGATGCTTATGATGATGATGATGATGACTGAAACTCAACTCACTTCTTATGAAGTTCCAATAACTTTTCTCCGTATTTCCAGATTAAAGGAATTAATGTCCTTATCGTGCATTTGGATCAAAGATGTTTTTAAGATAGATATGAATTTTCTATTAAGTCGGGACAGGCGAGGGGAATGGATCAAAAATTCTTTGGAAGTTCGTTTATTCTAAAATGAGTGAAAAAAAAGACATAAGAGAATCTGCGAGAAAGACAAAATTCATTTGTATTATAACTGGGTGACACAATGAAACATTATAATTTGGATATCGGTTCTCTTCTTTTCAAAACTGGAAATGTAGAATGAGGAAATAACAGTATGAAGTGAAATTTGGGTTACGAATCAAGAAATTCTTCAACAAAGGCGTTATCTGCAGAACTACGACGCCGTAATTTGAAAATTACTAAACGATTCATAAGGTACACAAGTGTACCACGAGTAATGACTATAAAGAACAGATGCTGGCACCTTTCCTCCGAAGAGAACATAAAAGTCACTTCCGAATTGGTTAAAGAATTAAGGAGAGAATTCCTCCTGAATGTTGAGGTCATAAAATTCGAATTGCAGAGGAAGAATCTGGTTTTCAGAAAAAAGGAATCAAATAAAGTATTCATTGAAATAAGAATATATTCTTATCTTCACTTTTCCTCCTATTACTTCTTAAAACTTACTTTATCGCAGTATTCTATATGTAATGCGCTGCAAGATATAAGCCGGTTACTTGTCTTCAGGGAAATTTAACGTAACAAGAGTGGAATAGAGAGAACAGCAATATAAATTTATGCAGTGTTTATGAAGGTACATAATTCACTTAAATGTCTAAGATTACAATTTACTGCAGTGGAAGTAAATTGTATTAGAGAAAAGGGTAGGAAGAGTTAATTGGTTTAAAATAAGTAGAAAATAATATGTGCTAATATAATAGAACTGACAAGGCTTTTTTCATGCAACAGAAAAAAAGAAAGAAAAGAAAATGGCATAATAAAGCTTCTTAAAAGTATGGAAAATCATATATTGTTCTTTGTACTCTCTAAAGATTTTTTTGTTTCCTTAGATACGCCCAGACCTATTAAACTATAAGAAAGTCACGTATGCTTAATGTTATATGAAATATATTTACCATTCATACTCTTGCTTTTCCACTGTATGAAAGACGTCTGAGATATTTCCTTTCACAACCGTCTGTTTATAGACTTTCTATGCCAGTCTATACCCGAAAATTTTCTTATTTTGTCAAGCCATCGTCTTTTCTTCCTTCTCGTGATTCGTTTGCAATGTCTAGGGACTCATTCTTTTATTCTTCTCCTCCCCTTGTAGTCATTTTTTTTTAGTGAGGCAGATTTTCACCGACTCACAGGGGTGCCCTTTTAGCTCAGAAAAGTTTCCAGATCGCTGATTGGTTGGACAAGATAATTCTAACCAATCAATTAGCAGGAAACTTTTCCAAGCTAAAAGGACACCGCTGCGAGTCGGCGCAAATGCGCCTCATTAAAAAAAAAAAAATGATAATAGTATCGGTTATTTTCATTGTAAGTGCTCCATGTAGCCATTTCATTTTCCTACATGTTATTAGAATATCCTCTACTCTAACGTCCACTCGTATCCATGTTGCTCTTTTTTCTGTTTATCAGTCTTATTCCCATCATTATTTTTACCATAGCTTTTTGAGTTGTAACTAGCTTATGCTCTAAGGCTTTAGTAGGGCTTAAATTTCT
>NC_090748.1:43955778-43958278 GCF_036898095.1 Palaemon carinicauda
TTTGATTAAGTCTTCATGTAGGCAGTAGGTTGGCCAGAGCACCAGGCACCCGTTGAGGTAATACCGCTTGAGAAATTTGTGATCCTTTGACTGGCCAAACAGTACTACATTGTTCCTTCTCTCTGTTTATGGTTCAATTTCCCTTTCATTACAGCGAATAGTCTGGCATATTCTTTATAGATTCTCCTCTGTCCTCATACACCTGATGACACTGAGATTACCAAACAATTCACCTTCACCTACTGGGTTAAGTACTGCACTGTAATTGTTCAATGGCTAGTCTCCTCATGGTGAGGGTAAAAAAGACTCCTTAGCTATGGTGAACAGGTCTTCTGTGAGAAGGACACTTCAAAATCAAAGCATAGTCTTCTAGTCTTGGGTAGTCCCATAGCTTCTTTACCATGGTCTTCCAATGTCTTGGGTTAGAGTTTTCTTCCTTGAGGGTACACTCGGGCTCACTATTCTATGTAATTTCACTTTCTCTAGTTTTTGTTATTTTTTTTTATAATTTATATAAGAAATATTTATTTTAATGTTGTTACTGTTCTTGAAATATTATATTTTTACTTGTTTCCTTTCCTACAAGTGAAGCGTCCAATACTAAAGAAGAAGATTTAACACCTACAAGAGATGGAAGCAGTTCAATTAATTGGAAAAGAATCTACAGAGATACAAGAACTGATCTAAAGGTTATAGGTAGTAGGATGGCCAGGTCACCAGCCACCCGTTAAGATACTATCGCTAGAGAGTTATGGGGTCCTTTGACTGTCCAGACAGTACTACATTGGATCCTTCTCTCTGGTTACAGTTCATTTTTTTTTTTTGCCTACACATACACCGAATAGTCTGGCCTATTCTTTATATACCGTATTCTCCTCAGTCCTCATACATCTGACAACACTGAGATTACCAAACATTTATTCTTCCCCTAAGGGGTTAACTACTCCACTGTAATTGTTCAGAGGCTACTTTCCTCTTGGTAAGGGTAGAAGAGACTCTTTGGCTGTGGTAAGCATCTCTTCTAGGAGAAGGACACTACAAAATATAACCATTGTTCTCTAGTCTTGGGTAGTGCCATAGCCTTTGTACCATGGTCTTCCACTGTCTTGGATTAGAGTTCTCTTAATTGAGGGTATACTCAGGCACACTATTCTATCTTATTTCTCTTCCTCTTATTTTGTTTGAAGGTTTTATAGTTTATATTTATATTCAAATGTAATAATACTAATAACAATAATAGTAGAAAATATATTTACATTGATACTACAAAAATATACTATCAGATCAAGAAGAAACACACAACTTTAACTATAAATCCACCTACGCTCATGCAGAAAATCTCATCATCATCAGTACAAAAGTTAATAGACAACGTATTAAGCTTACACATTTGCAATAATTTCTGTCATGGAAATGCAGCCACATTATCCAAACAACACGGACTGACAAATGGTAATATTACTAGATATTCCCAAGGGTCACTCTCTTCAAAACAATTTTGAAGTCTCCAGACCTCACCAGTGCTCTTATCGACCTTGGTTTTGTCAGCTATTTATATGTACATTTATTACAGGAAAAGAATTCAGATAGAGATGGTATGTGTTCAAGACTCTGAATTAAAATCAAGGTACTGAGAAGCTCTTCAACACTTCATGTGCCATCAGAAAGAATATATTTATATATATATATATATATATATATATATATATATATATATATATATATATATATATATATATATATATATGTATGTATATATATATATATATATATATATATATATATATATATATATATATATAACTCTATTAATCCCATATGTGGACACAGGATAGCATTTCAATATATGTTTTGCCAATTGCTTTACAACTAGGATGGCAGGACAATAGTGATGGTAACTATATTTTTGTACGGTCAGTAATACCACCAGCATCGGATGCAGCTGGCCAAGTTCACCCATGATGTATACAAGTGTAGAGGATGAACCTTATGCAAGGCTAATAACTTGACTCGTACTTAGTTATGCAAGCCCAAGGCAAGTGCGGAAGCATGAAATGATGACCATGATCTTGAATAAATTAGTGAATTATTTATATTCTATATTTTTTATAGAGTAATCATATATTATTGATCTTAGCATTTTTGGTTAATTTAAAATTGGTTTAATGGTTGAAAGTAAAGATTAAAAAAAAAAGTAATGTGAACTAGTTTGTTTATCTTCAAAATATTTAAACTTTTAAATTGTATGGCCGACTCAGATTATTTCAAAACATTGCTGAATCTGGGCGTTTTAATTATTGAATATTATTATATAAATAAATAAATAAATAATTAAATATAAAAAGATATATTTACATATATATATATATATATATATATATATATATATATATATATATATATATATTCATATATATATATATATATATATATATATATATATATACATATATATATATATATATATATATATATATATATATATTTATGTATATATATA
>NC_090748.1:43968278-43975778 GCF_036898095.1 Palaemon carinicauda
ATACAAGGACAAATTTTAACTTTGTAATACATAAAAAGACCAAGACATCTTCCGATTATAGTTGAAAAGCAACTTTTTAGGAAGTAATAAAAATAGTTTATATATATGCATATACAGTATATATATATATATATATATATATATATATATATATATATATATATATATATATATATATATATATATATATATATATATATATTTGGGCTCAAGCCATGTCGTCGTGATGGAAGTTCCTTAAAGTAGCTTCCTAAGGGATATATGTACTACAGTGATATTCCCAGAGAATTTTACCTTTAGGTATCCAGAATTTAACTCCTGGCGGGAATATCCATTAAAATTTCTCCAAAGGATACTGCATAATATCAGCGGACGCATTCTTGACACGCCTCCATAGCAATCTGCACCCTAAACAGCGTTTTGGCTTCGAGGAGGATGTGGTGAAAGGGAGCCGTCCAAAGGCTCTCCCCGCTCTCGTAATACTATTGGGAATACAACAGCGCCATTCCTACGACGGCGGACATTCCTTTTTTTGTAGCGATCTCGCTCGGTGATATTTCCTGGTGATCTAACTTTTCGATCGTCTTACAGGATTATTATTATGCTTTCTCCATCTTCTTCCGCCTCTGGAAAGTTGAGTATCGGGTCTTTACTATGAGTATATTTGAGCTCCTGTTTCACAATGAAATTAGAGTATTTTATTGTGTTTATGAGCTAGGCCAGTTACTGGAGGCGCCATGGCGCCGTCGTTCGTTTGGCATGTGTTATTTAGATAGCAGAATGACTTCCAGTTTTTAATAGATTTATTTAATTATTTTAAATATTTAGCTATTTAGGCAATTATTCTTGTAAAGTTTCGATAATATGCATAATTTTTGTTTCCCCCTTTTCTCTGTCGATCGTATAGTTAGAGTTTCAGTGATTTAGGTAACCGAGATCTCGCATAGCCTAGGTAACCTTACCTAGACGTTTTACTATACGTTCAGACTTTCCACGGTTACCCTCGAGTATTGTTTTCATTCAGTGGAGACTGATACCTCCTAGAATGTTATGAAACATTACAAGTCTCTTCAGAGACTTAAGGGTAATCTCTTTCCCTCTGCGTGTAGCCTCAGGCTACAACCCTAATAGCCGTGCCTTGAATTTTATTCAAACATGGCTAACTTAGGGTTTGTCCTGCCTCTTCCCTTAACCGCTGGTTGTGGTATACAATCAGGTTTTGGGATTTAGTCAGAATCTCAGAGTATTTAGTCTTATGTTGACGACCTGCCGGCAGGGCGAATGGGTTGTAGGATACCATCATTCCCCTGCCGGCCAGTTTGCCGGCAATAGAGGTTAGCCCTCATTAGCCGCACTTGAAGTTATGGTAGGATACCATCATCTCCTTGCGACTAAAATACTAGTCCTATGCCACAGTTCTCTGGGCTGAAGAGTAATTTTCTTTAGCCTAGGATACGTGGCACTGGAACTCTGTTTCTTTTTTCTTGAGAAGAGGCGGTAGTGCCGCCATCCCCTTAACTGTGTTGGCAATCTCTGGGATGGAGAACTGAGTCTCACCTGTTCCCTGGGATTCTGCCGATACCGAAACAGAGTTTCTTTTACAGGTGGTAGGACTGTCAATATTTGCCAGTTCCTTTCACACTCGTTACAGGACCCTGTTCCCTACCCCTTTGTCCACTTTTGATGGCTGAGCTATTGTCTTTCTTTAGGCCGGCATCTTGCAACCTTACCTTTGCTGGTAGGTTGCCGGAGCCAGCCAGACTCCCTCTCTAGTCATGTCTTTGGCTGAGGGCAGAGCATACTGCCGCCAACCACATCATCTGCCGGCGACCATGATGGCCGTGAGAGGGAAGTCCCTTCTCTTCCCAAGGTTCTTCAGTCCTCCCTTGGACTGCTGCTACAGGTCCTGTTGCCGGGGTACTGCCGGCCAGGCCGGCACAGATAGGGCTGACTCAGTTGGCAGCACGCTGACTGTACTGGTACTGCTGTACTTGCCAGCCGGCAGTGTATCGGCGGTACATTGTCGGCAATAGTACTGTAGCTGCATGGAAGCCTGAATGGTACATTCTCCCCTTCTATTAGAACCTTCTTTCTGGAAAAAAGGCAGTCAAAAGAGACTTTTACATCCTTAATTATTGTATACATCCACAGTAAGGAGTAGCCTTTTTTCCATGCTATCTCTCTCTCTCTGTAGCTAGCATGCCAGGTATGCCGGCAAGACCTAGCTATGACGGCTACATGCCGGCTGAACTACTCTATATTTTATACAGGTAGCCAGTATATCTGCATTATAGAATATACTGCAGATAGAAAACTACTATATAGTTTATACTAGTAGTTATTACCAATATAATTTGGATATCCAGCACAGGCATTTGCTGAAACCAATCCTTTATTGAATAAATATGATTTCTTCAATATCCTGATTAGAAATCATTATTAGGATTACCCTAAAATATTAAACACTTCAAGGCAGAAGTAATACACTCCTAACCCTTAAAGGGTGGAGCCTTTTTCCTTGAGTCTCCCTGATCAGGAAACTCTATATATTAATATAGTAGGAAGACTATAGCAAATAGGCTGAGTGGGATATACAAATATATGTATTTATTTTCCTAGTCCAGCTGGCTTCATGCTAGATGGACCATACTGTCATATGCTACTATGAAGGCAGCATAATGACTAGACTACAATACATGATGTAGAGTAGCCAGTAAATTGCAATATAGACTTACTCCAATTAGAAAACTACAGTACCATGATACAGTAGTATTTTCTGATATACCTTGGGTACACTTGTACGATCATTCTGCTGGTACCGTTCACATATTGAATGAATAATTTTCTTCAATATTCTGATCGAGAATCAGTCATCCTGACCCCACAGTATTAACATTATTTTGGGACAGTGATTTGATACTTCTCTACCCCTAGGGGTAAGAGTCCTTCCACTTGGAGTTACTCTATAGAGTAATCTCCATGTAGTTAATACTGAGGGGAGGCAACAGCATTTGCTCACAGGGGTACACAAGTATGTATCTCCTACTATCCCTTTATAGTTTACTATCCTAAGCTACTCTATTGTAAAGGACATTTGCATGTTGATTGTCAAGGAGAAAATCCATTGCATACTCATTTGGTTTTCCTTTCTTTACAGGAGGAACACCAGATACCTTGTGCTGCAGTCCTCTGCGAGGCCAAGAGTAAGTATTTTTACGGTCATAATACTTGCAGGTTTCATGCCCCCTGCAATATTATTTCCGGAACCCTACATTATTGGAACCCACAGGTTTGCAATATATGTCGGACATTAATGTCCGAAGGTTTTGAAAATCCCAAGTCTACATAGACTAGGGATACTGCTCAATAAAAATTACACAAGTGGGTGAGAGGCTTTCAAAAGATCTCTCAAGGACCTTTCCTACCTAATGATGGGATGCGTAAGCTACTATTTCCGGAAGCAAGTGAGGAAACAGTAGTGCCTCAGGAGCTAACTACATCCCCGGACGGCCAGAAAACCTTTGGGATTAAGGGCAAGAAGTGCCCCAAGGTAGAAGAGGAAAATGTTGCGTTGGAATTTCCTCCGCCTGTGCCGGCTTTATAGCCATCGATATTGACATCTTTGTCTTCTACCCCTAATTTGGATAATGTGGTACAATTATGTATCCAAATGAAGAATCAAATAGAGAGCTTTCGTAGACAAAACGAAAAGCAGTAAGTAAAACGCAAGATAGATCCTCGTAAAGTTTCTCTTGTCGCTTCCCAGGGGTCAGTCAAACGACCCATGAATCAAGACCTACCAACATGCTCCATAACCAATCCCTGGAGGTTCGCGGAGCAGATGCCGATTTCAAATGGCAATCACTGCATCTCAGAAAAAAAAGGTGCTGTTCCTTTGGACAAAATTCAATTCTGGCCAAGCTTTGATGCTTTCCCTAATTGTTGGGTTTGTCTGAAGTACGAACCAAAGTCAAGAAAAGGAACGGAAATAAAGGAGTTCTTGATTCTCGACCATGATAAGGCACAGACTATCCTTTCAGGTAGTCTAAGAAAGGCGGGTTATTCAGAGTCGAAGGTATTCTATCTGAATAACGGACACCCTTCCTTTCTTGCTCCTACTTCACTCTCATTTCCCTTTATGGGGAAGGCATTTACTTCTGTTGCCAAAGCGGTAGAGGCGGGTAAGCCATGTCCCACACTCAATGAGTGCAAGCCTTTGTCACCAGCTTTTCCCGGACAGGAAAAGGATTGGAAGGAAGTCCATTTGACATTTTCAGTAGGAAAATTAGACAAGGACGTTGCAAGTCGGTAATTCAAGGTATGTCTCCCTAAATTGTCTGAGTTGCTCTTATGTAATGAACAGGAGTCAAAGGAGAGACTTGCGACATCCCTTTCTCTACAAAACTACATGGAGTTGTGTTCAACCTACGAGAGTACCCTAGACATGCTCATGGTCAAAGCCAAAATGCATATGGCTATCTTGGTGAAGGACCTTTACGCCTTTATGAAGGCTAGGAGAGCATGTAGAGAGTTTGTGTTCACTGATGCAACAGTAAAACACGAAACAAGGAAGCTAATATCTTCCAACATCTGGGGTAAAGACCTCTTCCCACACGAGGTCACAAAAGAAGTAATTAAGAACGCCACCATGGAGAACATAGGTCTTCTCCAAAAATGGGGCATGCCTTCAGAGAGAAAATCTTCTGTGGTTGTGGGTCCCCAACCTAAAAAGAAGATTGGAAATGCTGGAAATATCTGGGCTGCTCAACAACATCCCACTATTCCAGTGACCACGATGCTACAGGCAGATGGTCAAAAGTCTAAGCCTACTGACTACTCGAAGCATAAAGACACTTCGGCTAGGAGGAACTTTCCCTCAGGATCGCAGGACCTTTGATCCTTCGGTCCAAAGCCTATTCAAGATGAGCCATTGATGGGAAACAGAAATGTCCCTACCATCATTTCCTTACCTTCTCCTACAGTTCAAAACCCTCCTGGAGGAGTATACCTGAGAGCTATAGAGCACACAGGTAGTAAGAAAACTTTAGCTCATCGAGTTCCAAGGAAGGCTGCTTCGTGTTCACGAGAAGGACTCAATATATCAATGAGCCATTCTGAACTTGTCGCCACTCAAAAAGTTCATAAAAAACCGCAAGTTCTGAATGTTAATCCTTCTGAACATATGGACCTTGTTCCAATTAAGGGTGTTTGTAGTCTTGTCAGACCTGAAAGGTGTCCTTCGGAACCTTCCAGTTAACCACCCCCCCTTCCTCCTATCCAGAATTCATGTTACAGAGATTAACATTCATACTAAGGAAGATACGTGTCGGACTCACAGCTCTAAGTATCTTCAAAGGATTGACGAACTTAGTCACGTAAATTCGAGTCTAGAAATAGTTCAGGTATTAATATACCTGATCAAGAGGCATGAGTGGACAACATCCGAAGTGTCCGGCCAATGTGCATTCAAGAGATGATCCGGTTCATAGGACATCACGGATGCAAGATAGGCTTCTAGAAGTCTCGACTTTCTCCAGCTCAGGGGTTTCGATGTTTAAAAAACCATCAAAGCCCTCAGTTACATCAACTCTCCTCTCCTTGGGAAATATAAAAGGAGCTCGTGAGGTCTGTCAATAGACTCAGGTATTCAGTCAGAATACCAAAACGGCAACAGGAAAAAGCGCTAAACTTTCCCCAGTTCGCTATAGTGACATACCTGGTGCTAAGGGCACACCAGAAAGATGCGTTAAGAGCTTGGAGAAAACACGCATCAAACGCTTGAAGAGATAAAAAAAGACTGAGATCGGTCCCTCGTTAATCGCTTCTCTAACAGAAATTAGAGCACGAAAGTCCCAAGACTCTGCTTGTCCTTTCATGGGTGGGGAAGCCCCCTCCACACAGTTCAGACTCCCTACGACTGATCTGGGACACCGAAGCGATAGTAAGACGTCACATTCGAACGTCTCATTCAGTCTTGGTGAAGTTACCTATCCCTCTCTTAAAGGGACTGCACCTACCAGCAGTTCATTTACAACTGATCCACGATGTGACGGTGGATACTCTATTTTGATACAAACCGATAGAGTTGGAATGGTCCATGGGCGCAGACATATTCCCTCCCAGATGGGAACAAGTACTGGAACTGCAATTCGACCTCTTCATCACGAGCGTGTTCAAGAAACTACCTCGCTATATAGCCCCATACGAGGATCCTCTAGTGGGGCTGATAGACTAGATGAGGCTGGTCCTAGCTCTGAGCCAAAGTATATTTCCAAAGATTCAGAGATTAACTGCCTTCGTTTTATCACAGAGAACCCAAACCCTTCATTTCATGATTTTCTCGCTCTAGCGGTTAGAAAAAGGTTTGGGACCTCAAAAGGCAATATAGAATTCTTAGAAGAATACAAGACCAAGTCAACTAGAAGACAATATGAGTCTTCCTGGAAAAAGTGGGTTGCGTTTGTCAAAGCAAAAGGACCAAAAGAAATTTCAATGAACTTCTGTCTGTCCTTCTTTGTCCACCTTTATAGCCAGGGTCTGGCGGCCAATACGATAAATACGTGCAAGTCAGCCTTGACTAGGCCTCTCCTATATGCCTTTAAAGTGGATCTGGCGAATGAAATCTTTAATAAGATTCCAAAGGCATGTGCTAGGCTTAAGACAGCAGTACCACCAAAGCCCTTCTCTTGGTCTTTGGACAAGGTCTTACATTATGCCTCATCTGTGAACAATGAAAATTGTTCTCTTTAAGGTTATTTTCTGTTCGCTATCGCCTCCGGGGCTAGAGTTAGTGAAATAGTGGCCCTATCCAGAGATGAGGGTCACATTCAGTTCACGGAAGTGTGAGAACTGAATCTATTTCCTGATTCATCCTTTCTTGCTAAAAACGAGCTACCCACTAGGAGGTGGGGTCCCTGGAGAATCTGCCATCTGAAGGAAGATGTCTCTCTATGTCCTGTAGAATGTCTAAAGGTCTATCTTCGTAGAACTTCAGACTTCAGGGGAGGACAGCTCTTTAAAGGAGAAACTTCTGGATCAAATTTATCCCTAAAACAACTAAGGGCGAAGCTCACCTACTTTATTCGTAGAGCGGATCCGGACAGTACTCCCGCAGGTCATGATCCGAGGAAGATTGCTTCATCATTGAACTTCTTTCAGTATATGGACATTGAGCGCCTTCGTTCATACACTGGATGGAAATCATCCAGAGTGTTTTACAAACACTATGCAAACAAGTGCATTAACTGAAACACTTAGTAGTGGCGGCAGGTAGTGTATTAAAACCTGCTCCCTAATTACTGTGGTAAACAGTTTTTGGTTTGGGACCTCACATGTCCTCGCACATGTAACGGATGAGAATCATCCAGTGTTCCACATACACTATGCTAGACAAATCCATGATATGAAGCAATATGTGATGACGCCAGGTAGAATATTTAACCTGCCGTCTAATTCTACAATGAACAGCTAATTGACTGGGACTGTCAATTAAAGGGAGAA
>NC_090748.1:44000778-44003278 GCF_036898095.1 Palaemon carinicauda
CTATACCGACGGTTTGGAAACACTTCATCATTATATTAATTGAGAAAAAGGTAAACACGAAATACCTAAAAAATCACCGCCCAATTAGAGTACTAACAGAAATGCATAAAATATTTACCGAGGTTTTATTTGATTAAATAGAAAGACAGCTTGACTTCAAACAACCAAGTGAGCACGCATACCTTGAAAGTCTCCATTCAACAACTGATCATATTTTTATAATTAACCAGCTAATGTACGACAAACCATCATGAATGGAATTTATCGACTAAGTAAAAGAATTTGATTCCGTCAAAACTTCGGC
Source organism: Palaemon carinicauda (assembly GCF_036898095.1). NCBI lineage: Eukaryota > Metazoa > Arthropoda > Malacostraca > Decapoda > Palaemonidae > Palaemon > Palaemon carinicauda. The sequence goes on from NC_090748.1 coordinate 44,001,083, forward strand.
AGTAATGAAAACGCCTCAAAGACAAAAAATAAATTAATTTTACGTTAAATCACTTAAGAATATATAAACACAAAATATAGCAGTGCTAAAAATACATAGAGATAGTGATAAAATTTGGATTGATAAAAATTTAGACCGTATGCTTTATAAAAGTTTTTATGAATTTGGATTGGAAAAATTAAAAATTTAACATTAATGAGTAATACCTAAACAACTTGAGATTTGCAGATGATAAAGCTCTATTCAATTAATTATATAAGAAATGGCAAAAACTGATTTAGGACCTAAATAGAGAAATAAAAAATGTATGACTGAAAATGACTTCAAGTAATGTTAAGATAATTATCAATGAAAATGCAGAAAGAGAGCAAATAAATATCACAGACAATACTCTGGAGATTGATGATAAATAAACTAACTTATGACAGAAAGTAAATGGTTCCTTAGAACATGAGACTAGAATTGAAAGAAGAATAAGCATGGGAGGAGAGCTTTTGGTAAACAAGGTGAGACTATGAAAAGTAAAAGGACACTTTCTCTAATAAGAAAGGTCTTTAACTAGATGGCCCTACTAGTATTAAGTTAGGCTTCAAAAACTTGAACCATTACAAAGGCCTTAGGACAAAAGATAATCAAAAGTCAAAGAGCAATGAAAAAAATGAACATGGAAATAACAATAAAACGAAGAAAAAACCAAAATGAATTCAAGCTCAAATTAAAGTAGAAAATATTCTAGCATGAAGGAAAAATAAGTGGATATGGGTAGCACGTATAATGAGAATGACATGTAATATATAGCCATTAAGAATAAGAGAATGGGTTTGCAAAAGAAGCAGCTGAATGTAGAGAAGATGATGGATTGATGAGCTAATAAAATTTTTTGGGATAGACTGTCATCAAAAGAGACGGGAATGGGATAACATATATATATATATATATATATATATATATATATATATATATATATATATATGTGTGTGTAAATATATATATACATATATATATATATATATATATATATATATGAATATACATATGTAAAAAAGAAATATATATATATATATATATATATATATATATATATATATATATATATATATATATATATATATATATATGTGTGTGTGTGTGCGTGTGTATGTGTGTACTGTATATATATATATATATATATATATATATATATATATATATATATATATATATATATATATATATATATATATATATATATATAAATATACATTTCAATTAATAACCTAAATAACTAGTAAAAGAGTGTGAAAGAATAAAAGTTTTGATTTCATTAAACCGATTAAATATAAATATACTAGTTCCACTTCACCTTGTCTGGTAAAGGCTTTTTTCTTACTGTATGTTCGAGATTGTTAAACTTTCAAGATGAGTCCCCTCAATCATTTAACAATATCTGTGTGTAGCGCTATCACGAACTGAGAGCTCCTCATGTCATTTTCCTAGAGCTAAATTGACAGTTTCGCGATGTTCTGTCGATGACATTAAGTTTGTCCCTCAGAGAGAAATCTAATGACAGGTTATAGATTCTCAAAGATAGGGTCAGACAGCTGCTGCCATATTGGACGAGATATCAGATCTTCTCGGTACTGCTTTTAGGAAGCAGAGTTCTATTCCCTCTTCGTAGAAGAAGCAGATAAGCAATTAACTAATTACTTTTTCCTTTGTTTTTCTTTCTATGGATTAAAATCAATGACAGACAGACATAAAGATTTCCTTTGGCAATTATTATTCTTTTTTCCGAAACCTTGTAATGTTTCTCTCTAGTCATGGGCATTCTTTTAGGAAACATGACGACATATTTCGGAAAGGATGACTCTTTAGACTTGATCCAAAAATAGACGAAAGGGCTAGTGAAGAAGTAAGGAATGGGAGGAAGAATCTATATTTTACAAAGTCGCTATTGGTAACCTATAACACCTTTGTTTATAAGAGGTGTGAATAGCACAAACCCTGGAGCATATTTCATTTGCTAATGTGAAACTCTAGATATATCAGAAAAAAAAAAATAAAAAAAAATGTAAATGGAGGGAACTTTTGTTCTTAAAATGTTTTGATGCAATCCATGTTTTGTGATTAGGCCGCTTTTTTTTTCCTATCAATTTTCAATGTTCTATTTCTCTGATTATGCATATTGGTCAAATGATTTGACCGTTAAATCGGTTT
>NC_090748.1:44008278-44010778 GCF_036898095.1 Palaemon carinicauda
ACCCTGGTCGGCAAGTTTGTATATACAGTGACTAAGCCACTTGGCCACGAAGAAAGATAAAAGTCAATGACAATTCTTCTGTACTTATACCTGTCGAATTCAGGTATTTTGTACTTAGAATTGAAATCAACCCATCTTCACCATCGTAGCCAATTGGTAGTCTTGAAAAGACAAAATATTAATGAAAGAAAACAATACGTCTATATTTAACCTTATAACAATACGTCTATATTTAACCTTATACATCTGTGAAAACTTAATAATTTAGAAATATATTACAACTATGTTACACCTCCTCACCCAACCAAAAAAAAAAAAAATTCCAAAATAACTTTTTTTTTTAAAGTGATTTAAATTACAACATACAGGTTATCACATATAGAAATATTAAACCAACACTCAAAAATAATTATTAAACAAACCTGCAAAAAAATGACAAACAAAAGGAAAGAGGGTGGCAAGTACCTAGGTTTGCAGCTCACAAGAAATGGCAATATATAACCAATACTAAAAAAATCTTAAACCTAATATTAATCACAAGTAAACTTTCCAAAACCAGAAAGCCAAAACATCACCATTCGATAAAAAGGTACCCAACCTAAAATTTTCACATCACTCATACCGTTAATAAACTTAATAAAGAGTTATTGCACTAACAACCGGATTCTGTATATATAGTCCAAAGGCTATAACCTTTTCACACTCAATACACTGTTCATTTTCAGGGATACACATCACTCACTATCAATAAATGTTGATCACAAAAACCACTGTCTATTTCAGTGTTATATATCACATTTATCACCATAGTGTCCAATACATACACACACACCGAACGACACAGAGAAGACCACCACAAGACTGCCCCGCGCAAACAAACAAACAAAATCGATAAAGCGTAATTATTAGCCTGAAAATACAGAATAACCAGATTAGTGCCTATCTCCTTTTCTTAACTTATTATAAACCTTATCTGACTCGGGACAGAACGAAAAGCGAACAACAAATAAGGTAATTCCTTATCCCATTCAAAAACATTTAATCAAACAATATTTCTTTACCATAGATTTAAGGGTTTGATGAAATCTCTCCAGAGCTCCTGACTTTCTGGATGATATGGAGATGAGGTCACATGTTTTATATTTAACTCTGCCATTTTATCTCTGAAATACCTGCTAACAAAATTAGAACCACAATCCGATTGAATAGTTTTAGGCATCCCAAACCTGGTAAAAAGTCAATTAGTACATCTATAATTTTAACACTTTTTATCGTACGTAGTGGTATAGCCTCGGGATATCGAAACATCCTATCCCTGATAGTCAAAATATATTCATTTCCACTACGAGTTCTTGGTAATGGTCCAACAATATCATAATGACCTCCTTGAAAGGTTCGGAAACCACTGGAATAGGACATAGAGGCGCTTTTGGAATAAGCTGATTAGGTTTACCGACCTTCTGACAAACATCACAGCTATTGACAAACTTCTTTACGTCCGCCTTCAACTTCGGCCAATAATAATTCATTAACAATTTGCCAGAAGTCTTATGAATGCCAAATGTCCGGCCAAACACACTTTCATGCGCCAATGATATCTACTCATTCCTGTAAACAATGGAACCATTATCTGTTTCAAAATTCATAATCAAAGTTATTAGCCTCCATAGGCCTACTCAACCTATATAAAATATTATTGATTATTTTAAATTTGGGACCGGTTATATCAGTAACCTCACCTGACTCAATAGGGAGATCCCGAAAATCTCTTTTCAGAGCTTTGGCAAGCTCTTCCATAGTCCAATTCAGTTTGTACTTCAAAATCCCAAGATCTACAACTACGCTATCACTACGTTCTAAACTACTTAAATCTAGATCAATTGTTGACTCTGCAGCGTCAACAACTCTAGCACTAGAACGAGTAACTGCTGCTACTTCACTATCAGGGTTTATCAGTGAGGGACAAGTATTATTCTTCAGAGCAACATCATTCCCTATCACAACATCAACATTTTTAACCGGAAATCTATCAACGATGGCCAATTTCAAATTCCTGCAAAGGAAGGGAAGATTAAATAAATATTTTCGATGGCATAAGATTTTACCGTATCAGGAAAACTAGCCAATAACACAAATTCCCCACTTTTTGGTACAAAATTACAAGGTAATGCCTTCCTTAGAATCAAAGACTGAGCTGCACCGGTATCACGCAAAATACGCACTCGTCTTTTCTCGGACAAATTGTCGAAAGAGACACTACCGAAGGACAAATAACTGTCAAAACAAGCAGGTAGTCATTGATCAGCGGACGTTGTTGGGGTAGGTTCTCTCTCTCTCTCTCTCTCTCTCTCTTCTCTCTCTCTCTCTCTCTCTCTCTCTCTCTCTCTCTTCCACACCCATCACTGGCCTAACATTAGCATTTGGCGATTTTCTAAACGCATAACAAATGCTCTTTACGTGCCCCTTCTTATTGCAAAAGAAGCACGTCAAAGTCTTCAAT
>NC_090748.1:44016561-44019061 GCF_036898095.1 Palaemon carinicauda
TATATATATATATATATATATATATATATATATATATATATATATATATATATATATATATATATATATATATATATATATATATATATATATATATATATATATATATATATATATATATATATATATATATATATATATATATATATATATATATACATATATATATATATATATATATATATATATATATATATATATATATATATATATATATATATATTATATATATATATATATATATATATATATATATATATATATATATATATATACATATATATATATATATATATATATATATATATATATATATATATATATATATATATATATATATATATGTATATGTATATATATATATATATATATATATATGTATATGTATATATATATATATATATATATATATATATATGTATATATACATTTATGTATATATATATAAATATATATATTTATATATATATATATATATATATATATATATATATATATATATATATATATATATATATATATAAAATAAAAAGGAGGACGAATAGTCTGGAAAACATCTTTCAATTTATTGGTGCCGACGTTTCAGGACTCATCCCATTATCAAGGCTAAAATGGACATATAAAACATTATAAGCAAAACTCAGTAAAAATATATAAAATACAAAAAACACAGTCAAAATCAAAATTGAAATTATAAACACAGTTACAAGTAAAATATGGAGATAAAAATATTAACTAAAAGAAAAGTATCTTAAAATTAAATATACAAAAATCAAAATTGTCTAAGGAGACCAACCTGTCTGGAACAGACTAGAGTACTGAGTGACTATCTGAAGGACAGTACTCAGGAGGAAAATTCTAAATTTGCCAGCTTAAGCGATGTGGAGGGGGACAGAGGATAATTGGCTGTTTAGTTTAGGAGCCTTTTCTTTAATCATTAACGATTCCAATACTAGTAGAGAGGAGTTATTTGGCGCTTGAGCTATGATTTCAAAGTTTTTATATGCAATGTTGGTCTTGCATTTACTTGCATGTTCTCTGATGGTTGAGAATTCTTTGGTTTTGAGCGCACATCCAGTTCTATGACTCACTCCCCGATGCGCATCTATGCGAACTTTCAGCAGTCTTTTTGTGGAACCCACATAATTTCCGAGATTACATCTCGGACAAGTAAACATATAGACCACCGAAGAACGCATTAGGTCGGGGAGAGAATCCTTAATTCTAAACATAGATCCCACTGTCAGGGGATTCTTAAAAATAAGTTTAAAATCCAGACTTGGAAAATTGTTTAAAATGACCTTTTTAATTTGTTTCCCATATTTTCCGTTATTAATAAAAGGCAAAGAGGCATAGAAAATCATTTTTGGTACTGTAGGAACTTGAAGTTTAGGTTAGTAATGTTTGGTCAGAAATTTGTTAACTAATCTATAAAATATTTTAGTTGGAAAACAGTTATCCTTGAAATGCTGCTTCAGAAAGACTATTTCATTATGAAAGGATGTCCAGTCAGACGAAAGGTAAAATGCCCTGCAGATCAGGGTTGTTACGGCATTTAACTTAAAATTATAAAAGCAAAAGCTAAAAAATTGGTGCCTAAACCAGTGAACGTCTTTTTTCTAAATACGCTTGTTTCTAGACGTGTCTGCCCTCTTGAGATGTTAATGTCAAGATATGGTAACTTGTTATTTTCTTCTTCCTCAATAGTGAACTTGATGTTTGGATGAACGTTATTGATGAAATCTAAAAATCTAGCAGCATGTTCCTTTTGCTTGAAAGTAGCTAACGTATCATCTACGTAGCGTTTATAAAATATAGGTCTAAATAGCAAAGGACATTGGTCTAAAAACTGCTCCTCAAGGTGACACATAAAAATATTGGCGAAGGTGGGCCCAAGAGGGCTACCCATAGCCATACCATCAAGTTGTTTAAACAACTTGCCATCAAAAATAAAATGAGTGTCAATCACTGCAAGTTCAAGTAATTTTTTAAAATCAGACTTATTAAAACCGTGATATAAGTCGTTTGGAAAAATAAAAAGTTTACTTAAAATTATTTCAATGGTTTCTTGCAAGGGCACGTTCGTAAAAAGTGATTCAACATCATAGCTAACCATATAATTACATTTGTTTTGAGTGGTGATTTCAGGTATCAGAGAGGCAGAATTGGGCAGCGTATATTCATTTGAGGTAAGTGGTTGTAAAAGAGGCACAAGAAATTTGGCAATATTAAAATTTGGTGAATTATAAGCAGCTAGAATAGGTCTGAGTGGAACATTTTCTTTATGAATCTTAGGTAAACCATACAGTATACCATAAGAGGAACCAGAGGAAAATAGGTCTAAATATACCTGTTCAGTAATGGTACTATTAAGAGGGATGATTTCTATTGTTGAAAAGTTTGGCTAAAAATCCTAATCTCGTTGTAACCAGACCGGATAAAGGTAAAGGTACTGTATTACTCAACAAAGCAGATTATATAGCCAAAATGTACACAGTTT
>NC_090748.1:44026561-44029061 GCF_036898095.1 Palaemon carinicauda
TTACCTGGTTTATCTGAAAATACATGTTTGTACTTCTGACATAAGTTACGAAGATCATCTTTCTGTACATCTGAAAGATTAGGATTTATGTTGCACGTACTCTGATTGGTATCCACAGTTTCAATTTTCAGATAATCATCCTCATCGGCATTAATAACAGCAACTTTGTTAACATGAACAGTGTTTATCATTCCAGTCATATCTTCATCTGCTACATGTAACATACTAACATTCTCTCTACGGTAATATTTCTTCATAAGATTGATATGATACAGTCTCTTCTTACCTTCTACGTTCACCCAGTAGTCAACTGGACCATGCTTATCAATTATCTTGTATGGACCTCTCCATGAGAACTGCAATTTACCTTGTTTTTCTGGAATAAGCAAAAGTACTTCATCATCAGCTTTAAATCGGCGCTTACTACTCTTCAAATCAAAATAAGACTTATAGGTACTGGAAGATATATTCATGTTTTGAACAGCCAAATCAGAAACATCGGACAACTTTTCACGTAGTTCCAAAACAAAAGAATAAAGATCAGTTTCCCCTGTAGACATATCCGAATTTGTCCATAGTTCCTTCAATATTGTCAAGGGACCTCTCACTTGACGGCCATATAAAATCTCAAATGGTGAGAAACCTGTTGTATCACTTGGAATTTCCCTCATGGCGAACAGTGCTGCTGGAAGGAAACGATGCCACTGATTATGTTTTAACTCACATATTTTCTTCAATATACTCTTTAAAATCTGGTGTTGCCTTTCTATTCTTCCATTGGCAGCAGGATGATAGGGGGTACTAAAAAGAGGTTTCACTCCTAATAACTTGTGTACTTGCAACATAAGTTCTGATCGAAATTGTGGTCCTCTGTCAGAAAGAATTTCTTTCGGCACTCCCACTCTGGAAAAAATAGATATTAAGGCTTCTGCAATGTCTTCATATGTTATGTTCTTCAAAGCGACTGCTTCCGGGAAGCTTGAAGCATAATCTACCATAGTCAGAATATATCTATGCCCTGCTTCACTAGGAGGAGAAATCGGGCCCACTAAGTCAATAGCAACTCTATAAAATGGCGTAGAGATCACTGGTAATTTAACCATCTGAGCCTTCTTTACTTTTCCAACAAGGGAAGATTTTTGGCATACATCACAAGATTTGCAATATTTATATATGTCAGACGTCATACCCTGCCACCAGAAAATTTCATTAATCTTATTAAAGGTTTTCCTATGAGAAAAATGTCCACTTACCGGAATATCATGTGCAAGGCGCAAAACTAATCTTATGCATTTAACTGGTACAACCAACTGTTCCTTTCCCAGTAACTGAGGCTTTTTACATTTCTGTATTTTCCTGTAAAGAAGTCCATTTCTCATCACGAACTCGTACTGCAAACCATTCTTGCAACGTTTGACATCTCCAGACTGACTCATTTCTCTTGCATATTTCAAAGCTTCGCAATTCTGCTGTTCTCTAAGAAAAGATTCATGATCAATGGATATATCAAATGGTTCTGGTAAAGCAAGAGGGTGAACAATATTTCTCCTTTTTACCTGTGCTCTTGTTACGGCATTTACGTCTACGGAAGAATCCGTATTTTTCAGAGGAAACAAATTATGGTCCTGTACACCTGGAATATTGCCTAATAAGACAGTACAGTACTTTATTGGAGCCCGAACAGCATTAACCCAACCTGTAAAGAGATTACATTTCAAATAAATTTTGACAATAGGGAATCTGTCCTTCCTGCCCAAATAATCAATAAGAGTAGAATATGAACAATTTGTTCCAGGCTCAGGAATCAAATCCTCTGATACCACTACTCCTGTACAACCTGTATCTCTAAGTATTGTAGATACTGTAACACCATTCACTGTTCCACATACCATAGGTCCACATACTCCAGTGTTATCCAGAACTTGACCTATCTCAAGAGAAGATTCAGATTTCTTTTTGGGTACCTTGTTAGGACAGTTTCTCGAAATATGTCCACTCTGACCACAACCGTAACATGCAATCTTACCAGGACGTGACGAACTAGTTTTCTCTGGTTTCTCACTCGCACTGATCTTGTCACTGGAACTCGATAAATTCGCATTATGCCTAAAGGACTTCTGCTCATCTTTAGGATAACATTTGTGTGCTGAAGCATATGTGTCTGCCAATGATGAATAATCCTCTAGAGTTCTAGGTTTACGCTCCTTAAGAAAAAGACGCATTTCCTTAGGTAAAGTAGACATGAACTGATCACAGACTATAATGTTTCTCAAAACTTCGTAGTCTTTCGTTACACTAAGACTATTTATCCATAAGTCAAAATTTCGAAATAACATATTCAAATATTGTTCATATGTGTTCTTGGAATCCATTTTTGCAGTTTTAAACGCTGTCCTGTACCAGTCACTAGTCTTCTTGAATCCTTTCAAAAGAGCTTCCTTCAATGATGCATAGTCACTGGTAACATCATCTGAGAGCGACGTGTAGATATCTAATGCCT
>NC_090748.1:44044061-44049061 GCF_036898095.1 Palaemon carinicauda
GGGACGGAGTCCTCCCATTAGGGGACTTACATAAACCAATGCAACATAGCTTGCAAAACAGAACAATTCTATCAGAATTATCCCAGATAAGATACATAGAATTAAAATGCTCAATTATACCAATAAATTGACACAGGTGAAAGAGACGCAAGGTTCTCAAGAACAAGTTTATTGACAGATAATAAACAGACAAGTTAACAACAAATATATATATTTATATAAAAGAGGGTAACCCAAAACTTTAAGCATAAGTATGATAGTAAACAGAACTTGTTTATCTGAAAGAAAAACCATTAAACACCACTTTAATGAGATACCAAGGTATCAAGTCATAAAAAATCTTTATTACAAATCAATCACATTAGCGTTAGAAACGCTTGGCACACATGTCTGAACTTATGCAAGGTTCACCTTTGAAGGAAGGAACAGTCTATATAGGCACTTGGTGCCCTCATTTAGTTTGTAGTACAGTATGTACCTACACACTCACCCTGGACTTAATCGTCCCAATTAAGACCACTGTTCCTCGCAGAGTTAAACAGTAGGGTTAACTACACGACCCACTGCTACCACAGATCTCTTAAGTTCCTCTACTTGCTTCGCATAGTGGCGAAAGAACACCCTGGAAGACTTCCAGCCCGTGTATGAACGGAGATGTTCAAAATCCATACAATTAAAGAAATTTAGGGATGAGGCAACTTTCCTCGGATCGTGACCTGCGGGTGTACTGTCAGGATCCGCTCTGCGAATAAAATATGTCATTTTCGCTCTGAGTTGATTCAGAGATAAATTTGAGCCTGATGTTTCTCCCCTGAATAGTTGACTACCCTTGAAGTCTGAAGTTCTACGAAGATAGACCTTTAGGCATTCTACTGGACATAGAGATGCATCTTCTTTCAGAGGACAGATTCTCCAGGGACCCCACCTGTTGGTGGGTAACTCATTCTTGGCGAGAAACGTAGGATCCGGAAACAGGTTCAGCTCCCCCCCATCCAGGAACTGAACACGACCTGCCTCTCTCGAGAGGGCTACGATCTCACTAACCCTGGCCCCGGACGCGAGTGCAAATAGGAAAATAACTTTTTGCGTCAAATCCTTTAACGCACATTCTTCATTGCTCAACAAGGAGGCGAAATGAAGAACTTTGTCTAAAGACCATGAGATGGGCTTTGGAGGTGCTGAAGGTCTGAGCCTAGCGCAGGCTTTCGGAACTTTATTAAAGATCTCGTTACCTAGGTCGATCTGGAAGGCAAATAAAATGGGTCTCATCAAAGCCGATTTACACACTGAAATCGTGTTAGCTGCCAATCCTTGGCCATGGAGATGGATGAAGAAAGATAAGCAGAAATCTGTTGAGATCTCCTGCGGATTCTTTGCCTTTACAAAGGCCACCCATTTTCTCCAAGATGACTCATATTGCCTTCTAGTCGATTTGCACTTGTATTCCTCTAGGAAGTCTATGCTGGCTTTCGAAATCCCGAAGCGCTTTCTCACCGCTAGGGCGAGAAAATCATGAGCTGCAGGGTCTGGGTTTTCTGTAATGAAGCGCAGACAGTCGACTTCTGGACTCGCTGGGTCAGAACTGGATGTGGTAGCGGCACGAACTTCATCTGTAGTTCCAACGCCAAGGGGAACCACATGCTGTTCGCCCACTTGTGGGCCACTATTGCCGCTACCCCCTTGAAGGATCTCAGTTTGTTGAGGACCCTCAACAGAAGGTTGTGAGGAGGGAACAGATAAATCCTGGACCATCTGTTCCAGTCGAGGGACATTGCGTCCACTGCTTCCGCTAAGGGGTCCTCGTACGGGGACACGTACAGGGGCAACTTCTTGTTGTCTTTCGTCGCAAAGAGGTCTATTTGCAGTTCTGGGACTTGATTCAGAATGAAGGAAAATGATCCTGCGTCTAAGAACCATTCCGACTCTATCGGTGTGAACCTGGATAGAGCGTCCGCTGTCACATTGCGGACTCCTTGAAGGTGAACTGCCGACAGGTACCACTTCTTCTTTTCCGCCAATCTGAAAATGGCTAACATCACTTGGTTGAGAGGTGGTGACCTCGACCCTTGTCGATTCAAGCATCTCACAACCACCTCGCTGTCTGTCACCAATCTTATGTGGATCGAGTGACGCGGGGAGACTTTCTTTAAGGTAAGGAGCACTGCCATAGCTTCTAGAAAGTTTATATGAAAGGTCCTGAATAGCTTGGACCAAGTCCCCTGGACTTTTTTCCGATGAGAGTGACCTCCCCATCCCTCCTTTGAGGCGTCTGAGTGAATCGTCAACGACGGGGGAGGTGGCTGAAGAAGAACAGACTTCTTTAGATGTCTGGCTTGGGACCAAGGTCTGAGAAGAGTACGTAGCCGAGGCGGCACTGGTCTTCTCAGGTCTCTTCGCGCGTTTGATGCATACCTTCTCCAAACTCCGGTTGCATCCTTTAGCTGTGCTCTTAGCACTGGGTCTGTCACTGAAGCAAACTGGAGAGAGCCTAGTACCCTCTCCTGTTCGCGTCTTGATATCCTTTCGGAATCTAGAAGTCTCTTGACAGAGCCCGCTATCTCCTTCCTTTTCTTCATTGGGATGGAGAAACTGTGTGACAAAAGGTCCCAGTGGATTCCCAGCCACTGGAACTTTTGGGATGGAGAAAGTCGAGACTTTTTCTTGTTGATCTTGAAGCCTAGGTACTCTAGGAACTGGATCACCTGACTGGAAGCTTGCAAGCATTCGGTCTCGGATGCTGCCCACACCAGCCAGTCGTCCAGGTAGGCTACTACCTGAATTCCCTTTAGGCGTAATTGTTTGAGAGCTGCGCTCGCAAGCTTCGTGAAAATCCTTGGGGCTATGTTTAGCCCGAATGGCATGGCTCTGAAGGCGTACAGTTTTCGTTGTAGCCTGAACCCTAGGTAGGGGGAGAGTCGACGGCTGATTGGAATGTGCCAATAGGCGTCTGACAAGTCTATAGAGACTGAGTATGCCCTCTTGGGCAGTAAGGTCCTTATGTGTTGCAGTGTTAGCATCTTGAATTTGCAATTCACTATGAACTTGTTGAGTGGTGACAAGTCCAGAATGACTCTGAGCTTTTCCGAGTCTTTCTTGGGAACACAAAACAGCCTCCCTTGGAATTTGATGGACTTCACCTTTCGGATCACATTTTTCTCCAACAGTTCTTGAACATACTCCTCCAAAATGGGGGTGGAGTGTTGGAAAAACCGAAGGCATGGGGGTGGAGTGCTGTACCAGCTCCAACCCAGTCCATTCTTGAGTAGGCTTTGGGCCCAGGGATCGAAGGTCCAGCGATCCCAAAATTTCATCAGTCTCCCTCCTACCGGTATCATTTCACTTGGACTGCCGTCCTGAGGTCTTGCCTCCCTGACCACGACCACCTCTGAATCCCCTTCCCCTTGAGGGGCGCCTAGACGAGCCTCTGGCTGCTCCTCTAGGTTTTGCACGAAAGGAAGAAGACTGTCCTTCGAACGTTGGGGCGAATGTGGTTGACTGACCTGGCACCGCCTGGGGTACCCACTGAAAGGCAGTCGGGGTTTGTGCCACCATCTGGGGCACTGGAGGCAAAGGCAATTGCAGTTGCTGTTGCTGTCTATAAGGCTTGGCTGGCCGAGATGGTAGCCTAGTCTTCATATTCTTCCTCTTTGGTTGAGGACCCTCATCCGGGGAAGATTTTCTTTTGATAGCCAGGCCCCACTTCTGGAGAAGATTTCTATTCTCCACGGCGTCCTTATCAACAACCTCTTTGACCACATCGGTAGGGAAAAGGTCTTTTCCCCAAATGTTGGAGGAGATTAACTTCCTTGGCTCGTGTCTCACCGAAGCCCCGGTGAACACGAACTCCCTGCAAGCTCTCCTTGCCTTGACGAAGTTATAAAGGTCCTTCGTCACTGTGGCTAAGTGAGACTTAGCCACTACCATGAACATTTCATGGACCTTGGGGTCACTTGCCATCGTCTCGAGAGTAGTCTGATGAGACATTGAGGCAGCCAGTCTTTCTTTTGTCTCGAACTCTCTTCGTAAAAGAGATTCGGACAGCTTGGGGAGGTCCTCGCCGAATTGCCGTCCGGCAATATCAGCCTCCAACTTTCCCACTGAGAATGTTAGATGGACATCCTTCCAGTCTTTGTGGTCCATAGGTAGAGCCAGCGACAAGGGTTTACACTCCTCCAGGGAGGGGCAAGGCTTGCCGGCCTCGACTGCCTTTAGGACAGCCGCAAACCCTTTCTGTAAAAAGGGGAAGGCTCTATCAGGAGAGGACACAAACGAAGGGAGCTTCTTGCTCAATGCAGCTACCTTCGAATTCGAGAAGCCCCTCTCTTTCATCGAGGATGAAAGTAGGGCTTGAGCCTTAGCGTGGTCCATAACAATGACCTCCTTCGGCTCTGTCTCCTCCCTTGAAGCTGGTTCTTTTCTCAGCCGGACATAGCAGTCCGGATATGATGCCTTGCTGGGCCAGAATTCTACCTCCTCTAGGGGAACTGAACCCAGCTTATCCGAAATGACGATCTTTCCAGTCGTCATCGGCATGTGCTCAGCATACCTCCATGGGTTAGCATCTGAGCATATGGGAAGGTCTTTCACATTGAGCCTTTTCCGGGGCCCATGTGATTCTGCCAGGGACTGCATACGCAGTTCCATTGCAGCCGCCTTCTCCTGATTCTCCTTCTGCATTTGTTGGATCATTCCAACAATCGAAGAGAGGGCCTGTCCCAGTTCTACTGGGAGGCCAGCCGATGTTGAGGGGATAGGCTCCGGCATCTGAACCGGAGTAGCCGACACCTCGTCGACCTCATCCTCTACGACATCCGGGGTTTGAACTTGATCCTGACCTTCTGCCAGGAGGTCTTCTTCCAAACGATCGTCCAGGTCAGACATCCTGTCACACAACTGGATGTCTTGCATCGCATCTGCGACTTCCTCGTCCACCTGGACTTGATCTTGAAGGATCTCCTCTTGAGGCTGGGGAATCACTGCCTCAGCTGATGCCTGGGGAA
>NC_090748.1:44054061-44059061 GCF_036898095.1 Palaemon carinicauda
TATATATATGTATATATATATACATATATACATATATATATATATATATATATATATATATATATATATATATATATATATATATATGTATATATATATACATATATATATATATATATATATATATATATATATATATATATATATATATATATATATATATATATTTATATATATATATATATGCATATGTGTGTGTGCGTTTGTGTTTATATATATATATATATATATATATATATATATATATATATATATATATATATATATATGTATATATATATATATATATATATATATATATATATATATATATATATATATATATATATATATATATATATATATATTTATGTTTTTTTCAAAAGAGCCCATAAAAGAAACACAGGAAATATGAATAAATCACACTATATTTCGGTCAATAAACATCGACCCTCTCCTGAAGAGGGTCGATGTTTATTGACCGAAATATAGTGTGATTTATTCATATTTCCTGTGTTTCTTTTATGGGCCTTCTTGAAAAAACATGTTAAACTGTTTGATTACAGTTATAAGTAAGACATATATATATATATATATATATATATATATATATATATATATATATATATATATATATGTGTGTGTGTATATATATATATATATATATATATATATATATATATATATATATATATATATATATATATATATATATATATATATATATATATATATATATATATATATATATATATATATATATATATATATAGGTGTGTGTGCGGGTGTGTATGTGTGTGTGTGTGTGTGTATTATGTATTAACGTAACTTTTGCTTTGCTTACGTCAGCCTTGTTACTGCATTTTTGATTTATGTAAAATTAGCTTTAGTTTTAGTTAATAAGGTTTCAATTGCAATTTTTTTTTTTTTTAAGTTCTGTTTTAACCTCCTCTCCACTCGCTAAAAGATTCTCAAGTGTCTAGTTTAACGATTGTTTCTTTTTTGCGTTGTTTGAGTCCTTAGTGAGAAGAGACACCTGTGTTTACATGCGAGGAACCCGATGGCTAAAAGACACAGTTCGATCTCGAGGCTCCCAACCTACTACAGCAGCTGGCTTATGTGAGCTTTGGAGTGGATTGCGACACCAAAGTTGGTCTGCTTTCAGCAGGTGCATTCCTACCACATGCGGTGATTAGAAATTCCGGTGTGCTTTTTTCTGCGGTCTGCATCGCCGACGTAGGAATCCGTGCTTCAAGGTGGACGCAGGGGAGGCACCGCAGTCAACGCATCCTCGGCATAGGCAGCTGCGGAAACTTTGGAGCTCGTACCTCGTGGTGGCATGTAGGGATGCAGTTGCCAGGTAGGAGATATTATATACCCTTTTTTTTGGGTTGGGACTACATTTCCCTCCCAATGATGAGGAGTCCTGTTAAGCTGCATTCCCTACGGTAGCTGAGTGTAATTGGAGTCTCTACTTTGGTTGGAGTAGTTGATTTCATCCAGCCCCAAAGAGTGTGACAAGATGAATATATTTTGTGTTTTGTGTGTGTTTAGTTACTAAGTTATCTCATTGAGAATGTGGTGTTTCCTTTTGGGGGAATTTTTGTTAATGGTTATTTGTTAATTGTTATTTGTTAAGTGTTAGTTGTTAATAGTTAGTTGTAAGTTGTTAATTCAAATTGTTAGGTAGTCAAAAGGTTGACTATTCTAAAAATTGTTGTTAATAAATATTGTAAAGTTTTCCCAAATGCTCTCGCTTCCGCTGACCATTTTACAGCGGGATACTTTTTGTAAACACTGACCTCTTTTGTTGTGCAATAAGAACTTGCACCACGACCCGACAAGGGTTGTAATAATGTATGTGTGTGTGTCAGAATGAACGTATTTTTGGAGTGTGATTTGCATATACTATATATATATATATATATATATATATATATATATATATATATATATATATATATGTATATATATATATATATATATATATATATATATATATATATATATATATATATATATATATATATATATATATATATATGCCCCCTGTAGCCGCAGGGAGAATAGCGCCAACGTATCCCTGCCTGTCGTAACAGGCGACTAAAAGGGACGAGATCAGGGGGCTGGGAACCCCCTCTCCTGTATTATAATCCTGTGAGACATCAAAGAAGTCGAGCTGGGGGGAGAGTGACTGCTGCGCGCACTCTAGTTTTGTGGTGTTTGAATGTGCGTGGATGTAGTACAATAGGGAGTAAAAGATGTGAGATTGGAAGTATGTTTATGAATAGAAGGATGGATATATTTGCTTTGTATGAAACAAAGATAAAAGGGAAAGGTGAAGTGATGTTTGGTGAAATATCTAGTAGAATGTCTGGGATAGAAAGGGTAAGAACAAGAGAAGGTGTGGCTTTATTCCTGAGTGAATGGATGACAGGTAAAGTAGTGGACTGGAAGGAGATATCATCTAGGTTAATGTGGGTAAGGGTTAGGTTGGGTAAGGAATGTTGCGCTTTTGTCAGTGCGTATGGGCCAGGTTATGAGAAAAGTGAAGAAGAGCAGAATGAGTTCTGGAATGAATTAACTAGGTGTGTAGAAGGACTGGGAAGAAGGAATTATGTAGTTGTCAGGGGTGATTTAAATGCTAGAGTGGGCGCTGGAGAGGTAGAAGGTGTCATTGGGAAGTATGGCGTACTAGATGAAAATGAGAGTGGTGAGAGACTGGTAGATATGTGTGTTGAACAAAAGATGGTGATAAGTTCTAGTTTTTTTAAAAAGAAAGATAAAAACAAGCATACATGGGTAAGAGTGGCAAATGGATTATGTGTTGATAACTAAAAGAATGTTTGGAAGATTGAAAGACGTGCACGTGTTTAGGGGTATGGCTAACGGTATGTCTGATCAGTTTTTGGTGGAAGGAAAATTAGTTGTAGCAAAAGAGTGTGTGAATAGAGTAGGTGGATGTAAAAAGGAGCTAGTGAGGGTTGAAGAGCTAATAAAACCGGGGGTAAAAAGTAAATATCAAGAAAGGTTGAAAATAGCATATGACAAAGTGAAAGTAAGAGAAACGGGTAATTTAGAGGATGAGTGGAAGTTAGTAAACGAACATTTTGTTGGGATTGCAAGTGATGCGTATGGCAAGAAGTTTGTTGGAGGCAGGATGAGGAAGGGCAGTGAATGTGGAATGAAGGAGTGAAGGTAAAAGTGGGAGAGAAAAAGAAAGCTTTTGAACAATGGCTGCAGGGTAAAAGCGTAGAGAAGTATGAAAGACATAGAGAGAAAAATGTGTAAGTAAAGCGCAAGGTAAGTGAGGCAAAGAGGGCAGCTGACCTAAGGTTGGGTCAGGAAGTGGGACATTCATATGAAGAGTATAAGAAGTTTTGGAAAGAAGTGAAGAGAGTAAGGAAGGCTGGTTCAAGAATTGAAGAGACAGTGAAAGATGGAACTGGAAGGTTGATAAAAGGAGAGGAGGCAGGGAAAAGGTGGGCGGAATATTTTGAAAGTTTACTGAATGTTGAGGATAATAGGAAGGCAGATATTATTGCTGTTGCAGGTGTTGAAGTGCCAGTGATGGGAGATGAGAATGAGAAAGAGATTACAAGAGAGAAAGTGAAGAGAGCACTAGATGAAACAAGAGTAGGAAAAGCATCTGGTATAAATGGTGTAAGAGCTGAGATGTTGAAGGAAGGGGGTGTGACTGTACTTGAATAGTTGGTGAGATTGTTTAATATGTGTTTTGTGTTGTCAATGGTACCAGTAGATTAGGTTTGTGCGTGTATTGTACCACTATATAAGGGTAAGGGAGATGTGCATGAGTATTGTAATTCAAAGGGTATTACTTTGTTGAGTGTAGTTGGAAAAGTGTTAGGTAGAGTACTGATTAATAGGATTAAGGATAAAACAAAGAATGCAATCATAAAAGTACAGGGTAGTTTTAGAAGAGGTAGGGGTTGTATGAATAAGATTTTTATAGTTAGGCAGATATGCGAGAAATATTTAGCAAAAGGTAAGGAGGTGTATGTTGCGATTATGGATCTGAATAAAGCGTATGATAGAGTTGATAGGGAAGCAATGTGGAATATGATGAGGTTATATGGAGTTGGTGGAAGGTTGTTGCAAGCAGTGAAAAGTTTCTACAAAGGTACTGGAGCATGTGTTAGGATAGGAAATGAAGTGAGCGATTGGTTTCCGGTGAGAGTGGGGCTGAGACAGGGATGTGTGATGTCGCTGTGGTTGTTTAACTTGTATGTTGATGGAGTGGTGAGAGAGGTGAATGCTCGAGTGCTTGGACGTGGATTGAAACCATGAATGGGAGGTAAATCAGTTGTTGTTTGTGGATGATACTGTACTGGTTGCAGATGCAGAAGAGAAGCTTGGCCGATTAGTGACAGAATTTGGAAGGGTGTGTGAGAGACGGAAGTTGAGAGTTAATGTTGGTAAGAGTAAGGTTATGAAATGTACGAGAAGGGAGGGTGGTGCGAGGTTGAATGTCATGTTGAATGGAGAGTTACTTGAGGAGGTGGATCAGTTTAAGTACTTGGGGTCTGTTGTTGCAGCAAATGGTGGAGGGAAGCAGATGTATGTCAGAGAGTGAATGAAGGATACAAAGCGTTAGGGGCAGTTAAGGGAGTAGTAAAAAATAGAGGGTTGGGCATGAATGTAAAGAGAGTTCTGTATGAAAAAGTGATTGTACCAACTGCGATGTATGGATTGGAGTTGTGGGGAATGAAAGTGACGGAGAGACAGAAATTGAATGTGTTTGAGATGAAATGTCTAAGGGGTATGGCTGGTGAATCTCGAGTAGACAGGGTTAGGAACGAAGTAGTGAAGGTGAGAACGGGTGTAAGAAATGAGTTTGCAGACAGAGGGGATATGAATGTGTTGAGGTGGTTTGGCCATGTTGAGAGAATGGAAAATGGCTGTCTGCTAAAGAAGGTGATAATTGCAAGAGGTGATGGGAGAAGTACAAGAGGAAGGCCAAGGTTTGAAAGGATGGATGGGGTGAAGGAAGCTCTGGGTGA
>NC_090748.1:44061561-44064061 GCF_036898095.1 Palaemon carinicauda
AAAGAATTTGATTCCGTCAAAACTTCGGCAGTAATGAAAACGCTTCAAAGACAAAAAATAAATTAATTTTACGTTAAATCACTTAAGAATATATAAACACAAAGTATAGCAGTGCTAAAAATACATAGAGATAGTGATAAAATTTTGATTGATAAGAATTTAGACCGTATGCTTTATAAAAGTTTTTATGAATTTAGATTGGAAAAATTTAAAAATTAACATTAATGAGTAATACCTAAACAACTTGAGATTTGCAGATGACAAAGCTCTATTCAATTAATTATATAAGAAATGGCAAAAACTGATTGAGGACCTAAATAGAGAAATAAAAAATGTATGACTGAAAATTATTTCAAGTAATGTTAAGATAATTATCAATGAAAATGCAAAAAGAGAGCAAATAAAGATCACAGACAATACTCTGGAGATTGATGATAAATAAACCAACTTATGACAGAAAGTAAATGGTTCCTTAGAACGTAAGACTAGAATTGAAAGAAGAATAAGCATGGGAGGAGATCTTTTGGTAAACAAGGTGAGGCTATGAAAAGTAAAAGGACACTTTCTCTAATAAGAAAGATCTTTAACTAGATGTCCTTACTAGTATTAAGTTAGGCTTCAGAAACTTGAACCATTACAAAGGCCTTAGGACAAAAGCTAATTAAAACTCAAAGAGCAAGGAAAAGAATCAACATGGAAATAACAATAAAAGGAAGAAAAAACCAACATGAATTCAAGCTCAAATTAAAGTAGAAAATATTCTAGCATGAAGGGAAAAGAAGTGGATATGGGTAGCACGTATAATGAGAATGACATATAATATATAGCCATTAAGAATAAGAGAATGGGTTTGCAAAAGAAGCAGCTGAATGTAGAGAAGATGATGGATTGATGAGCTAATAAATTTTTTTTGGTATAGACTGTCATCAAAAGAGACGGGAATGGGATAACATTATATATATATATATATATATATATATATATATATATATATATATATATATATATATATATATATATATATATATATATATATATATATATATACATATATATACATATATATATATATATATATATATATATATATGTATATATATAAATATATATATATATATATATATATATATATATATATATGTAAATATATATATATATATATATATTTATATATATATATGTAAATATATATATATATATATATGTAAATATATATATACATAAATATATATATATATATATATATATATATATATATATATATATATATATATATATATGTATATATATATATATATATATATATATATATATATATGAATATACATATATATATATATATATATATATATATTTATATATATGTATATATATATACATATGTAAATATATACATATATATATATATATATATATATATATATATGTGTGTGTGTGTGTGTGTGTGTGGGTGTGTGTGTACCGTATATATATATATATATATATATATATATATATATATATATATATATATATATATATATATATATATATATATATATATCAATTAATAACCTAAATAACTAGTAAAAGAGTTTGAAAGAATAAATATATATATATATATATATATATATATATATATATATATATATATATATATGTAAATATATATATATATATATATATATATATATATATGTATATATATATATATATATGTAAATATATATATATATATATATATATATATATATATATATATATATATATGTAAATATATATATATACATAAATATATATATATATATATATATATATATATATATATATATATATATGTATATATATATATATATATATATATATATATATATATATATATATGAATATACATATATATATATATATATATATATATATATATTTATATATATGTATATATATACATATGTAAATATATACATATATATATATATATATATATATATATATATATATATATATATATATATATATATATATATATGTGTGTGTGTGTGTGTGTGTGTGTGTGTGTGTGTGGGTGTGTGTGTACCGTATATATATATATATATATATATATATATATATATATATATATATATATATATATATATATATATATATATGTATATATTTCAATTAATAACCTAAATAACTAGTAAAAGAGTTTGAAAGAATAAGTTTTGATTTCATTAAACCGATTAAATATAAATATACTGATTCCACTTCACCTTGTCTGGTAAAGACTTTTTTCTCACTGTATGTTCGAGATTGTTAAACTTTCAAGATGAGTCCCGTCAATCATTTAACAATATCTCTGTGTAGTGCTATCACGAACTGAGAGCTCCTCACGTCATTTTCCTAGAGCTAAATTGACAGTTTCGAGATGTTCTGTCGATGACATTAAGTTTGTCTCTCAGGGAGAAATCTAATGACAGGTTATGGATTCCCAAAGATAGGGTCAGACAGCTGCTGCCATATTGGACGAGATATCAGATCT
>NC_090748.1:44071561-44074061 GCF_036898095.1 Palaemon carinicauda
AAGAGCTTGGGTCCGGCCGGGAATCGAACCCTGGTTGGCAAGCTTGTATAGACAGTGACTAAGCCACTTGGCCACGAAGAATTATAAAAGTCAATGACAATTCTTCTGTACTTATACCTGTCAAATTCAGGTATTTTGTACTTAGAATTGAAATCAACCCATCTTTACCATCGTAGCCAATTGGTAGTTTGTTACTTGGCATTCATTTAATGATAAATTTTGAACATTTAGACGTGTTTTTCATATTCAAATAAGCCATATATATTTTTGATACATTAATGTCTGGATTCTCTTAACGACCTCGGGATCAGAGCCCCAGGCGAAATCACACAAAGACAAGAGCTTGGCTCTGGCCGGGAATCGAACCCTAGTCAGCAAGCTTGTATAGACAGTGACTAAGCCACTATGCCGCGAAGAAAGATAAAAAGTCAATGACAATTCTTCTGTACTTATACCTGTCGAATTCAGGTATTTTGTACTTAGAATTGAAATCAACCCATCTTCACCATCGTAGCCAATTGGTAGTTTGTTACTTGGCATTCAATTAATGATAAATTTTGCTCATTTAGACGTGTTTTTCATATTCAAATAAGCCATATATATTTTTGATACATTAATGTCTGTATTCTCTTAACGACCTCGGGATCAGAGCCCCAGGCGAAATCACACAAAGACAAGAGCTTGGGTCCGGCCGGGAATCGAACCCTGGTTGGCAAGCTTGTATAGACAGTGACTAAGCCACTTGGCCACGAAGAATTATAAAAGTCAATGACAATTCTTCTGTACTTATACCTGTCAAATTCAGGTATTTTGTACTTAGAATTGAAATCAACCCATCTTTACCATCATAGCCAATTGGTAGTTTGTTACTTGGCATTCAATTAATGATAAATTTTGCACATTTAGACGTGTTTTTCATATCCAAATAAGCCAAATATATTTTTGATACATTAATGTCTGGATTCTCTTAACGACCTCGGGATCAGAGCCCCAGGCCGGCCGGACCCAATCTCTTGTCTTTGTGTGATTTCACCTGGGGCTCTGATCCCGAGGTCGTCTAAATGTGCAAAATTTATCATTAATTGAATGCCAAGTAACAAACTACTAATTGGCTACGATTGTGAAGATGGGTTGATTTCAATTCTAAGTACAAATTACCTGAATTCGACAGGTGTAAGTACAAAAGAATTGTCATTGACTTTTATCTTTCTTCGTGGCCAAGTGGCTTAGTCACTGTCTATACAAGCTTGCCGACCAGGGTTCGATTCCCGGCCGGACCCAAGCTCTTGTCTTTGTGTGATTTCGCCTGGGGCTCTAATCCCGAGGTCGTTAAGAGAATCCAGACATTAATGTATCAAAAATATATATGTCTTATTTGAATATGAAAAACGCGTCTAAATGTGCAAAATTTATCATTAATTGAATGTCAAGTAACAAACTACCAATTGGCTACGATGGTGAAGATGGGTTGATTTCAATTCTAAGTACAAAATACCTGAATTTGACAGGTATAAGTACAGAAGAATTGTTATTGACTTTTATCTTTCTTCGTGGCCAAGTGGCTTAGTCACTGTCTATACAAGCTTGCCGACCAAGGTTCGATTCCAGGCCGGACCCAAGTTCTTGTCTTTGTGTGATTTCGCCTGGGGCTCTGATCCCGAGGTCGTTAAGAGAATCCAGACATTAATGTATCAAAAATATATATGGCTTATTTGAATATGAAAAACACGTCTAAATGTGCAAAATTTATCATTAATTGAATGCCAAGTAACAAACTACCAATTGGCTACGATGGTGAAGATGGGTTGATTTCAATTCTAAGTACAAAATACCTGAATTTGACAGGTCTAAGTACAGAAGTATCGTCATTGACTTTTATCTTTCTTCGTGGCCAAGTGGCTTAGTCACTGTCTATACAAGCTTGCCGACCAAGGTTCGATTCCAGGCCGGACCCAAGCTCTTGTCTTTGTGTGATTTCGCCTGGGGCTCTGATCCTGAGGTCGTTAAGAGAATCCAGACATAAATGTATCAAAAATATATATGGCTTATTTGAATATGAAAAACACGTCTAAATGTGCAAAATTTATCATTAATTGAATGCCAAGTAACAAACTACCAATTGGCTGTGATGGTGAAGATGGGTTGATTTCAATTCTAAGTACAAAATACCTGAATTCGACAGGTATAAGTACAGAAGAATTGTCATTGACTTTTATCTTTCTTCGTGGCCAAGTGGCTTAGTCACTGTCTATAGAAGCTTGAAGACCAGGGTTCGATTCCCGGCCGGAGCCAAGCTCTTGTCTTTGTGTGATTTCGCCTAGGGCTCTGATTCCGAGGTCGTTAAGAGAATCCAGACTTTAATGTATCAAAAATATATTTGGCTTATTTGAATATGAAAAACACGTCTAAATGTGCAAAATTTATCATTAATTGAATGCCAAGTAACAAACTACCAATTGGCTACGATGGTGAAGATAGGTTGATTTCAATTCTGAGTAAA
>NC_090748.1:44079061-44081561 GCF_036898095.1 Palaemon carinicauda
TATTAACCCAACACTCAAAAATAATTATTAAACAAACTGCAAAAAAATGACAAACAAAAGGAAAGAGGGTGGCAAGTACCTAGGTTTGCATCTCACAAGAATAGCAATATATAACCAATACTGAAAAAAATCTTAAACCTAATATTAATCACAAGTAAACTTTCCAAAACCAGAAAGCCAAAACATCACCATTCGATAAATAGGTACCCAACCTAAAATTTTCACATCACTCATACCGTTAATAAACTTAATAAAGAGTTATTGCACTACCAACCGGATTCTGTATATATAGTCCAAAGGCTATAACCTTTTTCACACTCAATACACTGTTCATTTTCAGGGATACACATCACTCACTATCAATAAATGTTGATCACAAAAACCACTGTCTATTTCAGTGTTATATATCACATTTATCACCATAGTGTCCAATACATACACTCACACCGAACGACACAGAGAAGACCACCACAAGACTGCCCCGCGCAAACAAACAAACAAAATCGATAAAGCGTGATTATTAGCCTGAAAATACAGAATAACCAGATTAGTGCCTATCTCCTTTTCTTAGCTTATTATAAACCTTATCTGACTCGGGACAGAACGAAAAGCGAACAACAAATAAGGTAATTCCTTATCCCATTCAGAAACATTAATCAAACAATATTTCTTTACCATAGATTTAAGGGTTTGATGAAATCTCTCCAGAGCTCCTGACTTTCTGGATGATATGGAGATGAGGTCACATGTTTTATATTTAACTCTGCCATTTTATCTCTGAAATACCTGCTAACAAAATTAGAACCACAATCCGATTGAATAGTTTTAGGCATCCCAAACCTGGTAAAAAAGTCAATTAGTATATCTACAATTTTAACACTTTTTATCGTACGTAGTGGTATTGCCTCGGGATATCGAGACATCCTATCCATGATAGTCAAAATATATTCATTTCCACTATGAGTCCTTGGTAATGGTCCAACAATATCAATAATGACCTCCTTGAAAGGTTTGGAAACCACTGGAATAGGACGTAGAGGCGCTTTTGGAATAAGCTGATTAGGTTTACCGACCTTCTGACAAACATCACAGCTATTGACAAACTTCTTTACGTCCGCCTTCAACTTCGGCCAATAATAATGCATTAACAATTTGCCAGAAGTCTTATGAATGCCAAAATGTCCGGCCAAACCACTTTCATGCGCCAATGATATCTACTCATTCCTGTAAACAAATGGAACCATTATCTGTTTCAAAATTTCATAATCAAAGTTATTAGCCTCCATAGGCCTACTCAACCTATATAAAATATTATTGATTATCTTAAATTTGGGACCGGTTATATCAGTAACCTCACCTGACTCAATAGGGAGATCCCGAAAATCTCTTTTCTGAGCTTTGACAAGCTCTTCAATAGTCCAATTCAGTTTGTACTTCAAAATCCCAAGATCTACAACTACGCTATCACTACGTTCTAAACTACTTAAATCTAGATCAATTGTTGACTCTGCAGCGTCAACAACTCTAGCACTAGAACGGGTAACTGCTGCTACTTCACTATCAGGGTTTATCAGTATGGGACAAGTATTATTCTTCAGAGCAACATCATTCCCTATCACAACATCAACATTTTTAACCGGAAATCTATCAACGATGGCCAATTTCAAATTCCCTGCAAAGAAGGGCAGATTAAATAAATATTTTCGATGGCATAAGATTTTACCGTATCAGGAAAACCAGCCAATAACACAAATTCCCCACTTTTTGGTACAAAATTACAAGGTAATGCCTCCCTTAGAATCAAAGACTGGGCTGCACCGGTATCACGCAAAATACGCACTCGTCTTTTCTCTGACAAATTGGCGAAAGAGACACTACCGAAGGACAAATATCTGTCAAAACAAGCAGGTAGTCATTGATCAGCGGACGTTGTTGGGGTAGGTTCTCTCTCTCTCTCTCTCTCTCTCTCTCTCTCTCTCTCTCTCTCTCTCTCTCTCTCTCTCTCTCTCTCCACACCCATCACTGGCCTAACATTAGCATTTTGCGATTTTCTAAACGCATAACAAATGCTCTTTACGTGCCCCTTCTTATTGCAAAAGAAGCACGTCAAAGTCTTCAATTTCTCTGCATTATATATATTAGGTCTATTACCCCTGTTAGGAGAAAAATCAATATTAGTATTGGCATTGCCCTGATCATTACCTCTATAATTATTTCTAGTAAACAACCCTGCATTATCATTGTTAGAATTATTATTCCTACCTACTTTACACCAACCAAACTTCACATTTTTCTTTACTCCCCTTAACTCACTCTTATGAGACAAATAATACTCACCACTAGCGATGGCTACCTCCTGAATGGTCTCTAGTTTTAACTCTTCGATGTGAACCTTTAGTTTATCCGGGACACACCTCTTAAACTCCTCCACCAACATTAATTCCTTCAATTTCTCAAAATTTACCACTTCCTTGGACTGGAGCCAATCGCTAGCATATTG
>NC_090748.1:44096561-44109061 GCF_036898095.1 Palaemon carinicauda
TCATGATTAGGCTGTAAACGAAATTGCTCGTTTTTTTTTTTTTTGTAAAATCAACATTATTGACTTTAGGTATATATTCTTTAAGCTACATATATAAGCATAGTGGGATGAGGTAGCATTTGCAGTCTCTGTTTCTACCCGTCTTGCCGGTGTCACATATGATCTACACTCCCTTGGATTTTGACTCTCCAGTCATTATTATTCGAGCAAAAATAACTCCCCAGTCATTATTATACGTATGAGTTGCACTCACCCAGTCATTATAAGTGCAATAAATGCTCCCTCTGTATGATAAACACTCCCCTAGATTCGGTGCCATTGTAAGTACACTAGTGTCATTAGCTACTGAAATGGTAGTTTATGTGAATTTTCTATTCACTCCAACGCCCAGTACTCACCATTGTCTCTTGAACAAGGTTTGGTTAGGTTAGGATAGGTAAAATAACAAGACATATAAACATGATTATAAGGAAAATATATAAAGAAGTATACAATTTCGTCTAAACCCTAAGTATGAAAGCAACTATAGAATACAGAATGCACAATACTGCATCGCATTAACCGGTGGAAGGAGAGTAAGAATTACATGTATTTAATGACTGGGGGATGGCAAATAATTTGAAGGGAGTGTACATTTTACGCATAATAGTGACTGAGTGATTACAAATCATACGTAAAATAATGACTCGGGAGTGCATATTCCGGGGGAGTCCATATCCAACTAGTGACATAAGTACGCGATGGATAAATATTTTGCGAAATTGGATGTTATGAATGTATGGCAAATGTGTATAAATCTAAAATTATATTTACATAACTGTTCATAATGTTCTTTAACTGCTCTTATGGTTATTTGTTTTAACATAACAAAATACACTTTTTCATCTTATATGTTTACTTATCAAACAGACGGTAGTTTTTAGAAAAGAAAAAGACTGAAGAAAGTAAAGATTGATTTATGCTGTTTTATGTTAAATAGTGAAATTTTTTTAATGATCTTTCCTATGAATATTCCTTTTAAAACTGTAGCATGAAGAATTTTTATATGATTATTAATTAAATTATATAATATACTAGAGTATCTAAAAAAAAAGGAAAGAAATTAATGTCAGGATTTCTATATGCTTAAGGTACTTAAGATGGTTATTTTAAGGTCACGCATGGCAAGACCTTTTATACTTTCTAAAACTTGACTCTGACCTATTAGTTTGGACATTTCTCATCCACTGCATTTGTTAGTATCTTTAACGTTTTCAGTGTACTGCGAGTGTCACTAATGGCCAAAGTTCGATGATATCAACACACATTATCAATTCTTCAGTTTTATACCATATATAAAAGAATACAGGGCAAAGATTATCATGAATTGGCCGATATTGACCCCGGCCTAAGAGAAATCACCAAACGACATGATAAGGAAAAATGAAAGGCTGGAACAGCCAGCACCTGAGATAGAAGATGTTGCTCACATATCTCAAATTTCCAAAAGGGAAATCTAAGATAATTTTTCATCTAACAATGGGAAGTTCTATATTGAGATAGTTCTTAAAGATATTCATTTGATAACTACTCTACCATAACTGTAGCCACCGATATCTAATTTCGGAGACTTAAACAACAACAAAGAGCGTCCATAATACAATATTAAGGAATGCGTGTTCTTTTGATTAAATTGAATG
Source organism: Palaemon carinicauda (assembly GCF_036898095.1). Lineage (NCBI taxonomy): Eukaryota > Metazoa > Arthropoda > Malacostraca > Decapoda > Palaemonidae > Palaemon > Palaemon carinicauda. The sequence continues at coordinate 44,098,241 of NC_090748.1, forward strand.
AATAGATTAAATTACAATTTCCTTATACAATACGAAATTAAAACAAAAAAGTATTCTACTTTGTGTGAACACATACTTTTAATAATATCCATTAATTTTAATATCTCCCTCACCCTGTATTTCGATGAAGGACTTAGTAAGTGTACATATAATTATGGAATATTTTGGTATCGGGATTACGATGCAATAATTCTTTTGTTATTTTCACATCTCATTCCCGCTCCATGAAACCCCTACACATGGGTAAAATTAATAAGGTTGGGTAAATGTGGCTGACTGTCCAAAAGTATCATTGATCCGTAATTGGTCATTAAAAGCGAATGAACATATAACTGAACTATATTTCGTGAAACGTTTTATTAAATAATTTTGGTTGCGAAATAGATCATTTAGTTTTTTTTTTTTTTTTTTTGTGGTGTGAGATGTACCACGGAACAAGATATTTATTTCACAGTTTCCAGTAGTATTACTCTCAGTGTCAACAGACCCTAAATCTCAGTGGGATTAGGTTTCTGGAAGACCAGATCTAATTCAAACACATTCTCTAATATTTTGATGCATATTGATTGTCTGAAGGATATTTGCTTTAGAAATCTAATAATAATACAATTAACAAAATCTAGAGGAAAGATAGCTACAGTTGTAGTCCTTTTTTGGAAAAAAAATGGCATATCAATAATGTGAAAAATTTTCGCTTTTAGAATCTAATAGAAATACATTTACCCAAATTAAATGGTAGGTAGGTACTTTTGTTGTCTTTTTTTTTTTCAAAAGAAAAATATCTTTTTAAATTACATGTTATGCATCCTCATATTTCTTTAAAATACTCTACCAGTCTCTCATAGTTAGAAGAGTTATCAGAACCATCCTACAAGTTTTCATTTCTGAGATGTATTAAATAGCCCTTCATAATGACTCAACTCAAACTCTAATTCATTGCATACTGGTCTAAAAACCATTTTATTTAGTTATTCACTAATTTTTCATAAACTAACATTCAAATTAGTAAAAAAAAAAAAAAAAAAAAAAAAAAAACAGATTACTGATTTTTCTTCTTTTATATTCGTAAAATTTCATAACTTGGGATATTTTCGCCCAAAATTTCTGAGATTAGAATACAAGGCATGCTTTATATCAACCAATATGAGAATAAAAAAATAAAATAAGGACACAGCCTTTGTCCATGCTCTAAACTCATAGATGCAATCAACATTGAAGTATACATATAGTATTGTATAAACCATTCGAAATTATAGTTATAAATATATCATCAAAAGTACTATTAAAAAGTATTTCAATAATGACATATCAGCTCAAGAGAAATATTGAAAACTGGACAACAAATGAACAAGTCTGAGTTTTCAGGATTTCTCTCCCATGCTTTTAATAGCAATGGCTATCAATATAACATTTTCATCGAGTGGCAAACCTATCTTAATTTACAGATGAAACCCATTCTCGTGTATGAGTATTGGCTAGGGTGGAAACAGACAAAGCAGTATGACGTAATTTTTAAAGTTCGCCCTTGATCACAATAAATAAACGTCAAACGTAGTAATGTTCTGTTTATTATATCACTTTTGTAATACGATCAAAGAAAAAATTATGCTGACCGTGACAAATACAATCTTTCTTTGACAGCTTTTGAGTACCTGCTTACTAAGAATTGCCTTTTTGTTCTTTCGGTTTTTTGATTGGATCACAGATTAAAGAGAGATAATTAAATTAAGCATACTTTATCTTATGTTGATACTTATTGAATATGATCTTATATATCTTAATATATATCCTTTGCAGTGTTTTATATCAAAAGACTTTAGGTTCAATAATATAGCTTATATAAGCTAATTTCAATCTTTTAACACGTAATTTCAAATGTATATCCAATTTATTACCTAAACCTGGCTATTTCGGCACGTTAATATATGCTATTTCTCTAATATATTGAATCATACTCCGTATATATAAGAGTATGACATTATTACGGTCTACCATATATGATCCAATACTTTTGAGCTATTGTTATAGTCTGGACAATCTTTGTCGCAAGTTTCCTCAAGCTTGTTGAGATTGTACCAACTGTGTGTCACACGATCGTACATAATTCATTTTGTATATATTATGCTTGTATCTTCGCTCTTCCCTCGCACTAAAAAGAACCAGAATAAACATGTCTGCGTTTCTCCTATGTAACATTGTCTGTTTCTCAAACATGTAATTTCCTGTTGCCTTGAGGTTTTGTATATAAAGGAGAGTGTTCTATAATAATTGAACTCAGTTGCTTTCACACTGCCTTTGAGTTCACAACCTTCTCTCGGCCCGTCACATTGGTGACCCCGGAAGTCGACTCGCTCCCACCGCCTTCCACCCCCACCCCCTCGCCCCTCCATCGTTTGTACTATGACGGACTCTACAGAAGTTGGCGCTGCGGCTGCCCCATTGAAATTTTCACCGTTCGCCAGCGGAGAGGCGATTGCTTAGTTTCACAGTGCAGAAGTCCAGTTTCGCATCAAGTGCGTGACTCGCTCAACCACCAAAGCAGATTATGTTCTCGCGGCCATACCCGAGGACACCTTCCCGGAAATATCCGTCTGGCTTTGTGAACAGGGAGACACCCCAAAAGCGTATGACGCTCTCAAAACATACCTTCTGCAGCAGTACTCGCCGTCGCCAGCCGCCCGTGTAGCAAAGCTTTTTCAGCTCTCGCAACAACCGTTAGGGGGCCAAAGGGCTTCGCTTGCCCTCAGGGATATGACTAGTATCGCTCGCCTTCAACCTGCCACAGACGGCTCTCCTCGTGAGGTGAACCTACTTCGTGCACTTTGGATACGCCGTTTACTCGGACCTATACGCACTGCCATACCCGATGTCGATTGTTTACCCATAAAGGACTTGATGACCAAAGCCGACGCTCTTATGGACAGCTACTTCAAGACCTTCATCAACGCCTCCACCCCTGACGAAGACGATGCCTATTCGACATCAACCGAAGCTGATATGAATGCTGTAGGACATACACGCCTACACCGTGACGTGCCGAAGCAGCAACAAAGCCGCCCACCACCCACCAATCGCTCACGCCCCAACAAACGACTTCTACAGCCACTTACTACCTCCCATCCGCCGCAGTTTTGCTACTACCACTTCAGATTCGGGGCAACTGCGAAGAAATGTGCTGAGGATTGTCAGTGGCCAAAAAACGTGTAAGTAGGCCATCGCTCGTGGCGGTGGCCTCCCGTGTTTCTAATCTTTTCTTTTTACGTGATGCAGGAACGGGCGTGCGATTTTTGGTAGACACAGGAAATGGCGTTCTCTTTTGCCAAGGAAACTCTTCAAGACACGACGTAGTCTGTCTACATCTGCCGATGTCTGCTTGGTAGCTGCCAACGGATCTGCGATACCCACCTACGGTTAAGAGAACCTCACATTATCGTTCGGCAACGGTAAATTCAATTGGAAGTTTCTCGTTGCTGACGTCACATTGCCAATCCTCGGTGCGGATTTCCTCTATCATTTCCACCTTCTGGTCGATGTCACCCACCAACGATTGGTCAACGCTGACTCGTACTTGTCAACACTTCTTCAACCCGCCCCCTCTAACCTTGCTCTCCACATTAGCGCACCCACAGATGCATACGCCCACCTCCTCACGTCGTACCCGGAAGTTTTCCTTCCAAAACTTTGCCAAACGCCCACGGTTCCTGCCAAGCACGGTATTTATCACCATATCAAGACGACGGGACCCCAAGTGTTCGCAAAATTAAGACTTTTGGCACCGGAACGATTGGCAGCCGCCAAACAGACGTTCGCCGAAATGGAGGAAATGGGCCTTTGCCAAAAGGACTCCAGCCCATGGTCGTCACCCCTATACATCGTTCTGAAGAAAGACGGCTCCCTCCGTCTGTGCGGGGATTACAGGCGCCATATCATGCAAACAGAACTGGATCACTACCCCCTCCCAAACATTGCCGACGTGACCTCCTACCTGCACAAAGCAAAGGTTTTCTCTACGCTCGACCTCATGAAGGGGTATTATCAGGTGCCTATGAACCAAGAAGATATTCCCAAGACTGCCTTCACCACTCCGTTTGGTACATACACCTTCAATTACTCCTGTTTTGGCCTTCATAATGCTGGGGCCATGTTACAACGTCTCATGGATGGCATCTTAGGGGACCTCCCTTTCTGTATATATTATGTGGATGACATACTTGTGTTCTCCTCCTCAAAAGAGGAACACCTTCGTCACCTGCGCATCGTGCTCGACCGCCTGCAATAAAACGGCCTTGTAGTCCGGTAGGACAAGTGTACCTTTGGCGCCAACGAAGTGTTGTTCTTAGGGCACCGCATTACTCCTGAAGGAGTCCAACCCCTCCCTGAGAAGGTACCAGCCGTTCAGAACTTCCCCGTGCCCTCAACCGTCAAAGCTTTGCAGGAATTCTTGGGCATGATCAACTCTTATCACCGTTTTCTGCCAGCCATTGCCGCCACTCTTGCTCCCCTCTACGCCTCCCTCAAGGGCAAGCCAAAGGACCTGAAGTGGGGTCCCCTTCAAGAAGTAGCCTTCTGCAATGCAAATAAGGCCCTATCTACTGCTGCGGCTCTCACTTTTCCTATCCCATATGCCCCTCTCCTTCTCTCCACTGATGCCAGCGACGTTGTTATTGGTGCAGTACCCGAGCAGGTGGTCAATGGCTCGCCCTGCCCATTGGCTTTCTTCGGCAGAAAACTGTCCGAGGCAGAATCGAGTTATTCTACCTTCGATCGAGAATTGCTGGCGGTGCACTTGGCTGTCCGTCACTTTCGCCATTTCTTAGAAGGTATGCCCTTCTTCATTCGCACAGACCACATGCCTCTGGTTCACGCCTTTACTCGACAATCTGATGCCTGGTCGGGCCGGCAACGCCGACATCTCTCCGCCGTGGCTGGATACAATTGCACCCTTCAATACGTCCTTGGGAAAATGAATACCGTTGCCGATGCCCTGTCAAGAAACATGTTGGCTTCCGTTCAACTGTGATTGGATTACAACGCCCTGGCTGAAGCCCAACAACAGGATCCAGAGTATCAAGCATGTAGGACATCCTCCACGTCCCTCCGTTGGGAAGACTTTCCCCCTTGAAGACTCCAACAGCGAAGGAACATATAACTGAGGTATATTTCGTAAAACGTTTTATTAAATAATTTTGGTCGCGAAATAGACCATTTAGTTTTTCTTATTCTTTTTTGTGGTATGAGATGTACCGCGAACAAGATATTTATTTCACAGTTTCCAGTAGTATTACTCTCAGTGTCAACAGACCCAAAAACTCAGTGGGATTAGGTTTCTGGAAGACCAGATCTAATTCAAACACATTCTCTAATATTTTGATGCATATTGATTGTCTGAAGGATATTTGCTTTAGAAATCTAATAATAATACAATTAACAAAATCTAGAGGAAAGATAGCTACAGTTGTAGTCCTTTTTTGGAAAAAAAAATGGCATATCAATAATGTGAAAAATTTTCGCTTTTAGAATCTAATAGAAATACATTTACCCAAATTAAATGGTAGGTAGGTACTTTTGTTGTCGTTTTTTTTTTCAAAAGAAAAATATCTTTTTAAATTACATGTTATGCATCCTCATATTTCTTTAAAATACTTTACCAGTATCTCATAGTTAGAAGAGTTATCAGAACCATCCTACAAGTTTTCATTTCTGAGATGTATTAAATAGCCCTTCATAATGACTAAACTCAAACTCTAATTCATTGCATACTGGTCTTCAAAATCATTTTATTTAGTTATTCACTAATGTTTCATAAACTAAAATTCAAATTAGTGAAAAAAAAAAAAAAAAAAAAAGAACAGATTACTGATTTTTCTTCTTTTATATTCGTAAAATTTCATAACTTGGGATATTTTCGCCCAAAATTTCTGAGATTACAATACAAGGCATGCTTTATATCAACCAATATGAGAATAAAAAAATAAAATAAAGACATAGCCTTTGTCCATGCTCTAAACTCATAGATGCAATCAACATTGAAGTATACATATAATATTGCATAAATCGTTCGAAATTATAGTTAAAAATATATCATCAAAAGTACTATTAAAAATTATTTCAATAATGACATATCAGCTCTAGAGAAATATTGAAAACTGGACAACAAATGAACAAGTCTGAGTTTTCAGGATTTCTCTCCCATGCTTTTAATAGCGATGGCTATCAATATAAAATTTTCATCGAGTGGCAAACCTATTTTAATTTACAGATGAAACCCATTCTCGTGTATGAGTATTGGCTAGGGTGGAAACAGACAAAGCAGTATGACGTAATTTTTAAAGTTCGCCCTTGATCACAACAAATAAACGTCAAACGTAGTAATGTTCTGTTTATTATATCACTTTTGTAATACGATCAAAGAAAAAATTATGCTGACCGTGACAAATACAATCTTTCTTTGACAGCTTTTGAGTACCTGCTTATTAAGAATTGCCTTTTTGTTCTTTCGGTTTTTTGATTGGATCACAGATTAAAGAGAGATAATTAAATTAAGCATACTTTATCTTATGTTGATACTTATTAAATATGATCTTATATATCTTAATCTATATCCTTTGAAGTGTTTTATATCAAAAGACTTTAGGTTTAATAATATAGCTTATATGAGCTAATTTCAATCTTTTAACACGTAATTTCAAATGTATATCCAATTTATTACCTAAACCTGGCTATTAAGCCACGTTAATATATGCTATTTCTCTAATATATTGAATCATACTCCATATATATAAGAGTATGACATTATTACGGTCTACCATATATGATCCAATACTTTTAAGCTATTGTTATGGTCTGGACAATCTTTGTTGCAAGTTTCCTCAAGCTTGTTGAGATTGTACCAACTGTGTGTCACACGATCGTACATAATTCTTTTTGTATATATTATGCTTGTATCTTCGCTCTTCCCTCGCACTAAAAAGAACCATAATAAACATGTCTGCGTTTCTCCTATGTAACATTGTCTGTTTCTCAAACATGTAATTTCCTGTTGCCTTGAGGTTTCGTATATAAAGGAGAGTGTTCTATAATAAATGAACTCAGTTGCTTTCACACTGCCTTTGAGTTCACAACCTTTTCTCGACTCGTCACATTGGTGACCCCGGAAGTCGACTCGCTCCCACCGCCTTTCACCCCCACCCCCCTCGCCCCTCCATCGTTGGTACTATGACGGACTCTACAGAAGTTGGCGCTGCGGCTGCCCCATTGAAACATTCACCGTTCGCCAGCGGAGAGGTGTTTGCTTGGTTTCACAGTGCAGAAGTCCAGTTTCGCATCAAGTGCGTGACTCGCTCAACCACCAAAGCGGATTATGTTCTCGCGGCGATACCCAAGGACACCTTCCTGGAAATATCCGACAGGCTTTGTGAGCAAGGAGACACCCCAATAGCGTATGACGCCCTCAAAACATACCTTCTGCAGCAGTACTCGCCGTCGCCAGCCGCCCGTGTAGCAAAGCTTTTTCAGCTCTCGCAACAACCGTTGGGGGACCAAAGGACTTCGCTTGCCCTCAGGGAAATGACTAGTATTGCTCGCCTTCAACCTGCCACAGACGGCTCTCCTCGTGAGGTGGACCTACTTCGTGCCCTTTGGATACGCCGTTTACCCGGACCTATACGCGCTGCCATACCCGATGTCGATAGTTTACCCATAAAGGACTTGATGACCAAAGCCGACGCTCTTAAGGACAGCTACTTCAAGACCTCCATCAACGCCTCCACCCCTGACGAAGAGGATGCCTATTCGACGTCAACCGAAGCTGACATGAATGCCGTAGGACATACACACCTACACAGTGACGTGCCGAAGCAGCAACAAAGCCGCCCACCACCAACCAATCGCTCGAACCCCAACAAACGACTTCTACAGCCACTTACTACCTCCCATCCGCCGCAGTTTTGCTACTACCCCTTTAGATTCGGGGCAACTGCAAAAAAATGTGCTGAGGATTGTCAGTGGCCAAAAAACGTGTAAGTAGGCCATCGCTCGTGGCGGTGGCCTCCCGTGTTTCTAATCTTTTCTTTTTACATGATGCAGGAACGGGCGTGCGATTTTTGGTAGACGCGGGTGCTTGTCGTTCTCTTTTACCAAGGAAACACTTCAAGACACAACGTAGTCTGTCTATATCTGCCGATGTCCGCTTGGTAGCTGCCAACGGGTCTGGGATACCCACCTACTGTTACGAAAACCTCACATTATCGTTTGGAAACGATAAATTCAATTGGAAGTTTCTCGTTGCTGACGTCACATTGCCAATCCTCGGTGTGGATTTCCTCTCTCATTTCCACCTTTTGGTCGATGTCACCCACCAACGATTGGTCAACGCTGACTCGTACTTGTCGACACCTCTTCAACCCGCCCCCTCTAACCTTGCTCTCCACATTAGCGCACCCACAGATGCATACGCCCACCTCCTCACGTCGTACCCGGAAGTTTTCCTTCCAGAACTTTGCCAAACGCCCACGGTTCCTGCCAAGCACGGTATTTATCATCATATCAAGACGACGTGACCCCCAGTTTTTGCAAAATTCAGACTTCTGGCACCAGAACGATTGTCAGCCGCCAAAGAGACGTTCGCCGAAATGGAGGAAATGGGCCTTTACCAAAAGGACTCCAGCCCATGGTCGTCACCCCTATACATCGTTCTGAAGAAAGACGGCTCCCTCAATCCGTGTGGGGATTACAGGCGCCTGAACATGCAAACTGAACTGGATCACTACCCCCTCCCAAACATTGCCGACGTGACCTCCTACCTGCACAAAGCAAAGGTTTTCTCTACGCTCGACCTCCTGAAGGGGTATTATCAGGTGCCTATGAACCCAGAAGACATCCCCAAGACTGCCATCACCACTTCGTTTGGTACATACACCATCAATTACTCCTGTTTTGGCCTTCGTAATGCTGGGGCCACATTTCAACGTCTCATGGATGGCATCTTAGGGGACCTCCTTTTCTGTGTATGTTAAGTGGACGAAATACTTGTGTTCTCCTCCTCAAAAGAAAAACACCTCCGTCACCTGCGCATCGTGCTCGACCGCCTGCAACAAAACGGCCTTGTAGTCCGGTAAGACAAGTGTACCTTTGGCACCAACGAAGTGTCGTTCTTAGGGCACCGCATCACTCATGAAGGAGTCCACCCCCTCCCTGAGAAGGTACCAGCCGTTCAGAACTTCCCCGTGCCCTCGGCCGTCAAAGCTCTGCAGGAATTTTTGGGCATGATCAACTATTATCACTGTTTCCTGCCACTCCTGCTCCCCTCTACGCCTCCCTCAAGGGCAAGCCAAAGGACCTAAAGTGGGTCCCCTTCAAGAAGCAGCCTTCTGCAATGCAAAGAAGGCCCTATCAACTGCTGCGGCTCTCACTTTTCCTATCCCACATGCCCCTCTCTTTCTCTCCAACGATGCCAGCGACGTCGCTATTGGTGCAGTACCCGAGCAGGTGGTCAACGGCTCGCCCCGCCCATTGGCCTTCTTCAGCAGAAAACTGTCCAAGGCAGAATCGGGTTATTCTACCTTCGATCGAGAATTGGTGGCGGTGCACTTGGCTGTCCGTCACTTTCACCATTTCTTAGAAGGTACGCCCTTCGTCATTCACACAGACCACATGCCTCTGGTGCACGCCTTTACTCGACAGTCTGATGCCTGGTCCGGCAGTCAACGCCGACATCTCTCCGCCGTGGCTGGATACAATTGCACCCTTCAATACGTCCCTGGGAAAATGAATCCCGTTGGCGATGCCCAGTCAAGGAACACGTTGGCTGCCGTTCAACTGGGATTGGATTACAACGCCCTGGCTGAAGCCCAACGACAGGATCCAGAGTATCAAGCATGTAGGACATCCTGCACGTCCCTCCATTGGGAAGACTTCCCCTTCAAAGACTCCAACACCACCCTCCTCTGTGACGTCAGTACTGGTAGACCGCGACCTTGGATTCCTGCTCCCATGCGACGGCAGGTGTTTGATTTCTTTCACGGCCCTTCACATCCCTCGTGCCATTCTACTGCACAGCTGCTGAAGTCAAGGATGCTAAGGATTGGGTCTGCGCCAGTACTTCTTGCCAAACTTCCAAAGTACATCGGCACACGGATTCCGGAGTGGGCACCTTTCCTCAACCTCAGCGTCGTTTCGCACACATTCACATCGACGTTGTAGGCCTCCTACTCACATCACAAGGACATCGTTAACTGTTTACCGTCATCGATCGCTCCACTCGTTTGCCTGAAGCCATTCCCATGGAAACTGCAACGTCCGCCTCATGTACATCTGCCTTACTATCTGGATGGATTGCAAGATTTGGTATCCCTGAGCATATTACTTTCGACAGGGGAACCACTTTCACATATCAATTGTTGACATCAGTAGCAAATCTCCTGGGCATCACCCTACATCAGACAACGGCCTACAACCCTGCTGCCAATGGAATGGTTGAATGTTTTCTTCGCACCCTCAAAGCAGCTTTGATGTCCCGCTGCAAGGGTTCCAACTGGTTCACTCAGCTTCCCTGGGTCCTCCTGGGACTAAGAATCACTCCTAAAGACGGCCTTGACGTCTCGGCAGCTGAAATGGTGTATGGCGACCGGTTGGTCGTCCCTGCCGAATTTTTTCCTTCTACAACATCATCCGACGATCTCCAGCGCATATGTCACGTTGTGGGAAAATTTACTCCATGCCGCCAGACTTACAAGCCCCCAGCGAAGCATCACATACCAACAGACTTGCACTCTGCTACGCACGTCTTCCTTCACAACGACACTAGCAAGCCACCGCTAATGC
>NC_090748.1:44114061-44121561 GCF_036898095.1 Palaemon carinicauda
ATTTTAAGTCTGCCTTCATGTTTGTTCCTGAAATGACAGGTCTATTTTAACGCTGTTGCTGATCTCAAGATACTTCGTATTTTTCACGTATTACTTCTCATATATAGTATACTTATTTCTTTTCCTCATTAGGCAATTTTGCCTGTTGTAGCCCAGACGCTTGTAGAAGCCTGCTTTTCTAACCATGGTTGTAGCGTAACTAGAAATAATAATAATTACAGTAAAATCAGCGTATTGTGACTTATATTACTGTATCCTTATTTGAGGGAACTATCCTTTCTACCCTCCCCACTCTACTAACCTAACCGTGAAAAATGCCACAGAAAATAGCACGTGCATTCACATTCACATTTAAATTTTCCTCATATCTTACCACTTCAGCAGTGGGTATGATGCTTGAAATTTAAATTATGTTTGGGAAAAATTTAATTTCATCAGACTAAAATCGTAATGAGTGCATGATTAATATTGACTGGAATGAAAAGGTATGGTGAAATATGAAAAGTAATCTTCGTCATGCATGAGTTTCTTCAATATGGAACAAAGATGAAGGATAGACCAGTAAATATGTGCTTATCACATATAGCCTTAACTGAAGGCTTCACCTTTCCATAGATTTCTTAAATATTCATTTCATATACACGCTTAATTTCAGATGGCAACATGCCTCGACTAAAAGTAATCAGAAAACATCACGAATAATAAATATTTACAAAACATTGTTGGTCTTGAAATTACATTGTCTAAAAGTTAACGTGAATAAGAAGATAAAAGAGAAAGGTATTGACGAGGCAAATTTTATTAGCTTTATTTTATGAAACAATTGAATAGTGATTGAACCCTTTGCGGATGCTTGCTTCTATTTTTCTTAATTATTTTCAAGCAAAACATGCTTCTCTCGCTTAAAGCCTATTTCTAAATCGAGGAGAAGTGATCACACCTGGACTGCTGGGTCCTGGAGTTAACCTGAGTTCGATTTAGTTATGGAAAGTTGTAATCAAGTTAGCAGACTCAGTCTCGTCCCCTTCCTTCCTCGCTACCTTCATCTGTTCTGGGACAGAAAGGCTTTTCGGTAAGAAGAATTTTGTCGATATTGAAAGCTGTTTCTACGTTCATCTTATTTCTCTTTTCCATCACGTATCTTCTACAACAAAGAACCTTTTTTTTCCAACTGAGTAAATATCTATGCAGATTTGTTCATTATATACAGAAAATTATAATACAAAATCCAAAATAAGTATTAACCGTTATCAGACTCCAGATCTTAATTTTTTTTTTTTTTTATGCTCATCTTGTGGCGGGATGTTGCAAGAACAACCCCCACATCCGTGATCACTCTAACAGACAATTGTCTCCTCAACACAAACTTTCCCCTTACTTTATCATAAACTGGACTCTTAGACAAAAGGACACAAAAAAACAAAACATATCCTTAAAACTATATTTCTTAAAACTACAATACTTAACATCCACAAACCATCCACAACCAAAATAATCACTTAAAACTAATTGTAAACTTGAACACTAAAGATAAATAAAACGTAATACCATCCAAATAAACACAAAAAACCCTTACAAACTTAAATTACACCGCAAACCAACACCAAAAATAAATATATATATATTATCTTCCACATTAAATAGTATGGGCCACCAACACTGTCGCCACACACAAGCCGGACTGTCTTTACGGCACACTCCCACTATCACCGCTTTGTGGTCAACAATCCACTGGGTGGCAATTTGCCACAACTGTCTCGGTGATTAGGATGGTACTTATACTCATCATCATCATCATCATTATCATCATCATCATCAATCGAAAGTAAACGGGCTGGTCATCAACAATCGTCAATCCAAAGAGCAGTCTTAATACAAAATCAATCACAGGCCAGGTCATCAACTATATATCAGCATTCGGAAAATAACTCTCCAAAGGAGGAATCACGGCCTGCCAAAATAAAAAGAAAAACACTTACGAACACTCCTAGCTAACTGAACTATCGCACTATAATCAAAGATAAATAATAAATTGTTCCTATCATTCACAATCACTACAAGCAAAGATAAACAAAACTGTACTTACTTTTGAAATATATAAACACTTTCTCGCTGGTCGAAAAATGATATAAAATATAATCCAGCATTCACAAACGAACTGTCTCAAGCTGCAGTCCAATAAAAAAAGCATTCGCTCCGAAACATTCACCACTGTCGTAACCTAACTAAAAAAATGTAAACAAACAACCTCATTTGTACCAACAGTCTTTCTCACCACAAACGATCATTCGCTAACTACCACTTGCTCTTCGGCACGCACCGCGGACACACAAACACACACACACACACACACACACACACACACTCTCGCGCGATTTAGCAAAACTAAAGCAAATGAAATTCTCTCTCTCTCTCTCTCTCTCTCTCTCTCTCTCTCTCTCTCTCTCTCTCTCTCTCTGGATTTGGCAAAAGAAAAAAATTAAAATAAAACAAAAATAAATCCTCCACAATCTTGTCGATTTCCCTATATATTTTTTGCTTTTCGAAATACTAAATGTGTATCTCTTTTCTATGCAGTAAAATATTAAAAGAAAAATAGTCGCCGGCAAGAACTGTATCATAACTTTCTGCCGTTATTTTTTGTCTCTAGCAATCTATACAGCATAATTAAGCTACATACAGTATGCTCTTCTCCAATCCCGAGAGAGAGAGAGAGAGAGAGAGAGAGAGAGAGAGAGATCTTTTGAATCTTATTCCAAAGAGGAGTTGTCTGAAAGCCCCGAAGCAATAAGAGGTGAAGCAGATATTCCCTGACTCAGTTGTCTAATCTCTAAAGTCAGGAAGTTGAAATGACTTTGTGATCAGTTCGATGAAATTCTGTCCATCGGACGTCTCCTGGGTGCTACATTGATGGGGGAGAGCGTCGTATTATACATTCAAGGTCATTAGTTATGGGTCCTAATGGACAACTTCGGCACATTATTGAATTAATCTTAATGGTGTTAATTAGTTACACTGCTTCGTATTAAGTCACAAGACGGTATTCGCTGATCCCTAGGTGACAACGCAATATGCAAGGGGTTGGTGTTTCTCTAACGAATACAGTTATATTCTGAATTGCTATTGCTATAAAAAAGATAAATCTCCTTTAACACGGTGTTAAAAACAATTATATTTCAATGAATATCTAAAGTGGAGCAGAAAACACCAAATTATCAAGAAAAACTCTCATTCTCAGGAAGCAAGCACCAACATTGACACGATTACTTCTTGTCTATCATGTGTTATATTAATTAGCTTGGTTCCAAGAACAAAAAATTTAAAATCTTTCAATTATCAATGTATATATCAAGAGTAATGTCCTATCCAAATGTATAATAAACTGGCAAAATTCTTCAGAAAATTACTCACAACAGATCGCTTTCTGGGCAAGTTATTCACCAGTTTAATAATAATAATAATAATAATAATAATAATAATAATAATAATAATAATAATAATAATGATAATAATAATAATAATAATAATAATAATCATAATAATAATAATATTAATAATAGAGCTTCGCGAGATTTAAGATGTAGCACTGAAATTTTACGTTATAAAAAGGTGAAGAATCTCCTCTATGAGATAATGTATAATATTTACAGTCAGTGTAGTTGCCCTATATATAAAATTTAAAAAAATATATATATTTCAATCTCTGGATGATTTAGAGCCATTCCCAGAAATTACATAACGATGATTGAACTGTACTTCCCAAATCTTTACCAGTGAAAATGCCTACTAAATATAAATCTTAACATTTATTAATTTTCAAATAAAAGAAGAACAATTCTAGTCATGAAGAGCATTTCGTAAAATCTTTCTTTGTATTACGTTTCTTTGCCCTAGTGAAAACCCCTTTTTATGCCAGAAAATAATCTTAAGGAATTTATGTTTATTTAATATACTTTATTTATAAAATATGATAGTTCGCCGTCACTGAATGACCCCATTGGTCTCAGAGGTCGGCTTTCGTCGTATATGGAAATTCTACAAACCATTCCAATCTAAAAAGCCACCCTTTGAATGGCCAGACAGAACTATATTGGATCCTTCTCTCTGGTTAGGGTTTATTTACACTCTGCTTACACAAACACCGAATAGTCTGGCTTATTCTTTACATATTCTCCTCTGTCCTCATCCACATGACAACACTGATATTACCAAACAATTCTTCTTCACCCAAGGGGTTAACTACTGGACTTTTATTGTTCAGTGGCTACTTTCCTCTTGATAAAGTGTAGAAGAGACTCTTTAACTATGGTAAGAAGCTCCTCTAGGAGAGGGACACTCCAAAATCAAACCACCGGTCTCTATTCTTCGGTAGTGCATATCCTTTGTACCATGGTCTTCCACTTTCTTGGGGTAGAGTTCTCTTGGTCGTGGGTACTCTCGGGTAAACCACTCTAACATATTTTTTTTTCTTTCTCCACTTACTTTTTTTCGAAATGGTACGTTGGGAAAGCTTAATAGAAGGGCCATTGATGCTTGGTTGAGGGTAAACTCGGACACACTATTCTATCTTGTTTCTCTTCCTCTGGTTTGTCAAGTTTTTTTTTTCAAACCTTATATAAAAAAATTTATTCCAATATTATTAATGTTGTAAAAATATTACATTTTTCATTACATTTTCTCATTGGACTATTTTCCCTGTTGTGGCCCCTTGGCTTATAGCATCCTGCTTTTCTAACAAGAGCTGTAGATTAGCAAGTAATAATAATAATAATAATAATAATAATAATAATAATAATAATAATAATAATAATAATAATTATTATTATTATTATTATTTTAATAATAATAATAATAATAATAATAATAATAATAATGATAGTAATGATGATGATGATGATGATAATAATAACTATAGAAATAGTAATATTAGACATTATATCAAGCTTTTGATATTTTTTTTCAAATTCTTGATATATATATATATATATATATATATATATATATATATATATATATATATATATATTATATATATATATATATATATATATATATATATATATATATATATATATATATATATATATATATATATATGCATGGGTGTTGGGTGTGCATACTTTGCTCTATGTTTCAGTGGCTCTGTTTCAGCACTTAACGGCAACACGAATATAATAAATGTACTCAAGTTATGTTCGTTCTTTCAAGTCTCTCTTTACAAGGAAACTTATATATAAGGAGATGATAAATTAACACTCATTCATTTATGCCTGAGTTGATTCTTAGTAACGAATTTACTTTCAGGCAAACTGGTTTTTGATACCATGTATTCCTCCACATTCCACAGAAGGTCTAATTAAAGGTAAATAGGAGGGAGGGAAAAAAAAAACTTGAAAGTCTTCCGGGATGAAACTACAATTTCGCATGTAAACAAGAGAGGTGGGAAAGAATGCTCTCAGGGAAAATGGACCATAATGCTATTTGGCGTTCCCAGGAAAGAAAGCTTTCCTCCTCATGACACCTTTACGTATGTTTTTAGGGAAATTGCATTTCTCTAAGACGGCAACTGAAACGGCTCCAGGTGGGCGAAAATATTTTTCTCCTACTCCAGAGGCTAGACTACGTTTTTTTTAGTAATGTTTATATATATATATATATATATATATATATATATATATATATATATATATATATATATGTGTGTGTTATATATGTATATATATATATATATATATATATATATATATACATATATATATATATATGTATATATATATATATATATATATATATATATATATATATATACACACACACATATATATATATATATATATATATATATATATTATATATATATATTGTATATATATATATATATATATATATATATATATATATATATATATATGTGTGTGTGTGTGTGTGTGTGTGTGTCTATATATATATATATATATATATATATATATATATATATATATATATATATATATATATATATATATATATATATATATATATATACGTATTATCAACACTCGTTACTAGTCCACTGCAGAACAAAGGCCTCAGGCATGTCCTTCCACATGTGCCAAACTACACCTGCAAACTTCCTTACCTTGGTGATCCAGCGTCTTCTTTTCCGTTTTCTGCTTCTTTTACAATTGTTCGTGTCCAATTCCGTTATTCTTAATGTAGATATGGTGTCTGTTGCTCCCATTATATATCCTGCCCATATCCATTTATTTTTCTTACAAGTTGTTAGAATATCACCAAATTTAGTGTGCTCTCTCATCCACGTTGCTCATTTTCTTTCTCGTATTGTTATTTCTATCAGTATTCTTCCCACAGCTCTTCTAGTAGTAACTAGCTTATGGTGCAAGGATTTAGTAAGGGGCAAAGCTTCTGATGCATAAGGTAATACTGACTGGACCATCTCATTAAATACTTTTCATTATAGAAAAAGTTTCATTTTCTCTTTTATTACCGTATTTTGTTTACCAAATGCTCTCCATCACATATTTATCCATCTTTTATTTTGGGTTTCATATCCTGGGGAAACACTTTCAGGCTGTCCTTAGTATGTATATTCATTAACAATCTATACAGGCTTGTCCATAACTGTTATTTTGTTTTCCTTTGCATTTTTATTGAACATTATCTCACTTTTACTCATAACCATTTTCAGTTCATTCCTTCTTGTTTCCACTATTCAAATCTTCCATCATCTTTTGTAATTTCTCCCATGATTCTTTAAACACAACTATGACATTTGCAAATCTCAAGTTGTCGCAGTATTTCCCATCAACGCTAACTCTTATATTTCCCCAATCTAAATTCATAAAAAGTTCTTCCAGCCATGTTGTGAATAATTTAGGAGAGATGGTGTTTTCCTGTCCAACTCCTCTCTCACTTGGAGTTTTTTCACTATCTGTATGTAGTTTTAAGGTTGCTGTACTTCCTGTATCTTCAAGAGTTCTAACATACCATTCTTCAATAATTTTTTTTAAGAGCTTTCATTACTGCTGAGTTTTGATATAATCAGAAGCTTTCTCATAGTTAAAATATGCCATACATAGCAGATTTTCATATTCTGTTAATTTTCTTCCATTTACTGATTAATTACACGGATATGGTCAGTAGAATAGCGACTTCTAACGCCTACCTACTCTCTTGGTTGATTAAAGTCTAGCTGCCTTTCTATTCCGCCTAAAGTGATCTTTGTAAATATTTTATATATTATGGAAATTATACCTACTGGGCAGTATAATTTTTCGGTATTTAGTGTCTCCTTTTTCTCCAATTACTATGATGATAAAGTTTTCCCAAGTTTTAGGAATACAAAATTCTAGCAGACATTGGGTGTAGAGTTCAGCTAGTTTTACTACTATGATATAATCTCCATTTCTTATTAGATCAATTGTTATACCATCTTCACCTGAAGCTTTGCATCTTTTCATGCTTTTTAATGCTTCCTTTACTTCTCATACTGTAATTTTT
>NC_090748.1:44131561-44144061 GCF_036898095.1 Palaemon carinicauda
CCAGTCAAAGACCGTATAACTCTCTAACAGCTATATCCCAATGGGTGGCTGGTGCCCTGGCCAACCTACTACCCAAGTTTGTCCGGAGAGATGTTGTCCCTGACCTTGGATGCTGGTAAGATATTATAATTATTCATTACCAAATGACGTATCTCAAAATTGAAGATAAGAAAGGTACTCAGATTTTTTTTTATATATATATATATATTACCCTTTCTTATGTGTCGAGATCTAAAATGATTTTGCTTTCTCCGTGGCAAAAAGGTTTACATTATTTATATTTGTACTGCTAGGGATAATAAATAGAGAGAAGGAATGTGCAGAGCGACACTGATCCAGAGACATTCACAGCTGCTGTTTTTATAGGAAAATGTATATAGATTATATCTTTTTTTTCTTTTTTTTTGCGCATCTATTGTTTTCATCATGGTATTTTGCAATGGTGCATCCGTGTATATTTTGAAGCATATAAGTTGGTGTTGATACTGAAATATTTTTCTTCTTTGGTACTTTAACTTGATCCCCGTTTAGATTTAAGACGGCAAAAGTATTCAGTGAATCTTCGTTCATTCTAAAGAATGAATTTTGCATTTTTAGTGTGTCAATTCTAATATTTATAAACTTGGAACACAAATGAAAGAAAGAAAAATTATCGTGTGTTCACTACCCAAAATTAAATAGGCAATAAGGAGCATATCTGCAAATGCTGATAATGAACAAAGTAAGATTTTCTCATAAGACAAAGAACAACTTAGTAAGCCAAGGGCTCGCCCGTCCATAATCCTTGAGCCGTTCCTAAATAAGACCAGGGACCCTGGCACTGCCACTGGCGCTGCATAACTGCTACAAGGAAATTTACATATTATGGCTTCTCTACAGATGCTATATGAAATATGTTCAACGCTAGCGAGGATACAGCGAAGCATTTTTAATTCCATTTTTTGCTTGTGAATTGCAAGCGTGTACTATGGGTGAATTATAATTGAATTTTTTATTCAGTCTTATAGTTTTTCGTTCGTTTCACAGCATTAATAAGATATGAGATATTATTATCATATCTATAATCAATATGGAATTATATTCATGTGGATTTTATCACATTCCGAAAATTCTTCTTTTTCCTAAAGGATTTTCATTAAACATTTTACGGATTTTATCATGCATATTCAATTATTGCAGTGATAATAATATTGATTATAATATTAGTAGTAGTAGTAGTAGTAGTAGTAGTAGTAGTAGTAGTAGTAGTAGTAGTAGTAGAAGTAGTAGTAGTAGTAATAATAATAATAATAATAATAATAATAATAATGCTAATGAAAAAGATATAAAATGGATTTAGGATAAATATTCTTTGCAATAATTTAAGAAAGGCCCAACTACATAGACATCAAGCTACAGATTAGTGTCATTTAGATAGTTCATATCAATAATTAACCAATCTTAGCTTGATGGAAAACATATAAAGCAGAGATAAGAGAGGGATATACTTTCAAACTAGGTGATAGGTGATATATGAACAAACTAGTAAAATAATATACAAACTGCCAGTGCTCATTTTAACCATTGAACTAACAGTTATTTAGGAAAAAAATGTACACAAGTATATATACAGTATGTATGTATATATAAATATATATATATATATTATATATATATATATATGTATATATATATATATATATATATATATATATATATTATAGATATATATATATATATATTTATATATATATGTATATATATATTCATATATATATATATATATATATATATATATCGATATATATATATATATATATATATACATATATATATATATATATATATATATATATATATATATATATATATATATATGTATATATATATATATATATATATATATATATATATATCTATATATATATATATATATATATATATATATGTATATATATATATATATATATATATATATATATATATATATATATATATATATATATATATATATATATATATATGTATGAATATATATATCACATACAGAAATAAATTGTTTTTATATGGTTAGTATACGTAGTAATTGTCGTCTTATTCACCACCTATTATAGTTGTTAGAATAGAGTGTTTTCCTTTATCTATCTTTATTTTTTCCTGGAATACCAAGTATGAATATAATTCCATATACTTTATTTTCCACCAATGTTAACAAACAAAGTAATGGAGAGAGACATTATCGATGAAGGTTTTATTCACATGTTTGGCAGTGATATGTTAAT
Organism: Palaemon carinicauda; assembly: GCF_036898095.1. Classification (NCBI taxonomy): domain Eukaryota; kingdom Metazoa; phylum Arthropoda; class Malacostraca; order Decapoda; family Palaemonidae; genus Palaemon; species Palaemon carinicauda. The sequence goes on from NC_090748.1 coordinate 44,133,823, forward strand.
GCCCAATCGTGGAACCGAATGATCCCCAGATCCAAAATGTCATCATGGCGTGCGCGATAAGGTCTTCAATAGCATTGCAAACTTGATACCCTCATTAAGCAGACGTATCTGCTAATGAAACCCGAGCCCCCTGCCAGATGAATTGACACATTAGAAACAGTTTAATGTATATTATTGCGTTTACATCGGCAGGCTTATGTGTAAGGCTGCTAAAGTGTTACTTAGTATACATAAGCATGTGTGATAATGAAATACTTCGTATTTTGTATATTTGAAATGCCTAAAATTTTATATTTGGCTTTCTATTTGCGTTAGGAATTGTAGGTAAATTTTTATACTCTGAAATAATGTGGTCAATGGGTTGAATTTTTATAATGATTTCAATATCAAATATACAAAAATTTATTACCCAAATGTGATACAGAACAGTGGTTAAAAGCTAAGGGCAAATTAAAGGCCTCCTTCCATCTCTCATATATAGAACTTATCGCCAATGTGTTGAATAATCAATATATCCAATAGATGAAACATGAAATTAAAATATAACTCCTTCACCTACATTGTGTGTAGGTCCCCATAAGGAAAATATATAAGAGTTTAATTTTTCTTTTACAAAAATTTCTAATGTTGTGATTTTTTAATTCTACCATAAGTCATATTCAATTTTTCTAATGATATCCTTAAATTTGGTGAAGGATTTTTGCAACAAAAATACAATGTGGACACCTGTCCTTGTAGGCAAAGTTATTCTTTCCGAAAAAGGTAATTGTGATTAAATTAAAAGATCATCTAATAGATAAATAAACCCATATTTTGTTTTTTTAATAATGTATGGATCAAACGCTTATATTTAACAGAATACTTCCACAGTACTCGGTAGGGAAAACTAACACTTAATTTGATGACTGGCGTGGTGTAATTTGTTTTTATTATTTGACTTGAGTTACCAGTACTGTTATACATATATGTAAAAAACTATTCAAAGTAATTTCTAAAGGTAAATTTATCTTCGTTACAGTTCCATGACGCTATGAGAACTACATTGATAAAAAATATCATGCAAACTGCTAAGAATATGTTGTTTTTAGATCATATATATATATATTTATATATATATATATATATATATATATATATATATATATATATATATATATATATATATATATATATTATGTCGATACGAAAAAGTTATGATAGACATTGCGTAGCTACAGTAGATCCTCTGTCGATATCATTCCTCTCTCTCTCTCTCTCTCTCTCTCTCTCTCTCTCTCTCTCTCTCTCTCTCTCTCTCTCTCTCTCTCTATATATATATATATACATATACATATATATATATATATATATATATATATATATATATATATATATGTATATATATATATATATATATGTATATTATATATAATATATATATATATATATATATATATATATATATATATATATATTTATATACATATATATATGTGCGTGTGTATATATACATATATATACATAAACACATGTATATATATATATATATATATATATATATATATATATATATATATATATATATATATATATATATATATATAAATACTGTGTCTGTATTTATTTCATAATTTGTTTTTTATGATTTTCACCAACCCACGAGCTATAAGGAAAATCCCCTAGTTCCTACCGTTTTCCATCTCCGTACGTAGAAAAGGGGATGAGAGAGAGAGAGAGAGAGAGAGAGAGAGAGAGGAGAGAGAGAGAGAGAGAGAGAGAGGAGAGAGAGAGAGAGTCTGAAAGCTCGTGAAACTCAAGCAAGACAGAAACAACATTATTGTTTTTACTTTGTTATTCACAGCAATAGACCTGGCCAGAAGCGGATGGGGGGTAACATGTCAAAGCAGAGTTTCAGGTACTTCTCTCTCTCTCTCTCTCCTCTCTCTCTCTCTCCTCTCTCTCCTCTCTCTCTCTCTCTCTCTCTCTCTCTCTCTCTCTCTCATTTCTATAAGACGACTACTTAACCCTTTTTTTCAAGGGTTTTAAAGTATTAAAAATATACTTTTAAATATTTGTGTTTTGTGAATATTTTCACTTGTCTTCAATATTTAAAAAAAACAAAACAAGAAAAGACCGTCAAAATTAAAACAAGTTAAGTTTCCTTAGTTTACATAATGGACGCATATCTAAACAGTTTTTCTACATTAATTCAAAGGTCCAACACCCAGCCCATTTTCTCCCCTCCTTTTGAATAAATAAACATGTACAACATTTTCATACCTATGAATTAGTATCATGTTCAAAAAATAAGTTAATTGAAATATCTGAACTATTTTGCAAGACCATAAGTAATTTAGAATTGAAGAGAAAACAAAATATTAACATTGTTTCTTCAATCAAGAATTTTTTTTCTCAAAGTTTACATCTATATCATCAGGATTATAAAAAGACCATAAGTAATTCTGAATTAAAGAGAAGACAAAATATTAACATTATTTCTTCAATCCAGATTTTTTTTCTCAACGTTTACATCTTTATCATCCAGAATATAAAAGAGATAAGTAATTTAGAATTGAAGAGAAAACAAAATATTAACATTATTTCTTCAATCAAGATTTTTTTTTTCTGAAAGTCTACATCTTTATCATCCGGAATACAAAAAGACCATAAGTAATTCAGAATTGAAGAGAAGACAAAATATTAACATTATTTCTTCAATCAAGATTTTTTTTTTCAAAGTTTACATCTCTATCATCCAGAATATAAAAAAGACAATAAGTAATTCAGAATTGAAGAGAAAACAAAATATTAACATTATTTCTTCAATCAAGATTTTTTTTTCCAAAGTTTACATCTTTATTATCAGGAATATAAAGGGAAAGTAATCTCCATGTGTAGTGATGCTTTAAAAGCCGCTCAGGGAAATACGAAGGAGAGAACACATGTAAAATCTACAGTGAGTTTGTAACTACCAGTCACACACTTTATTTCTCCATTTGTTGGAATAGAACCTGTTCTTAATGTACATTAAGGTTATTAACATACTGTTATGCAAAGGTGAATTACTCGTTACCTCCAGTTTTATGAACACTAACCCTCGTGTAAACAGACTTGAAAACGGAGATGTTGTTACCATTAGAAGGCAGACACAGAGTTTCTAGAATATCTATATAGAAGATGAAACATTTGTGTATTATTAAATGTGGTTATCTATCATTAATAAACATCTGATCATACATAGGTAAACATCTTTCAAAGATAGACATACGGATGAAACAAGCATATTTGTGTCTATATATATATATATATATATATATATATATATATATATATATATATATATATATATATATATATATATATATATATATGTATATATATATATATATATATATATATATATATATATATATATATAATTAGAATTGTTGTATCTAATCGCCAGGGGACCAGCCATCCGTTGAGATACTACCACTAGAGAGTTACTACAGAACAACATTGGAACCTTCTCTCTGGTTACGGTTCATTTTCCTTTGCCTACATACACACTGAATAGTCTGCCCTATTCTTTACATATTCTCCTCTCTCCTTATACACCCGAAAAAAACTGAGATTACCTAACAGTTCGTCTTCACCCAAAGGGTTACTGCTGTGTAATTGTTCAGTAACCACTTTCCTTTTTGTAAGGGTAGAAGAGGCTCTTTAGCTATGGGAAGCAGCTCTTCTAGGAGAAGGACACTCCAAAATCAAATCATTGTTCTCTATAGTCTTGGGTAGTGTTATAGCCTCTGTACTATGGTCTTCAAGTGTCTTGAGATAGAGTTCTCTTACTTGAAGGTACACTTGGGCACACTATTATATCTTATTTCTCTTCCTCTTGTTTTGTTGAAGTTTATATTTTTTTATAGAAAATATTCATTTTAAAGTTATTTCTCTTAAAATATTTAATTTTTCTTTGTTTTCTTCCCTAACTGGGTTATTTTCCCTGTTGGGGCCCCTGGGCTTACAGCACCCTGCTTTTCCAACTAGGGTTATAGCTTAGCAAGTAATGATAATGATAATAATATGCGTGCAATGAAAATATTTCTAAATAATATCATCTTGAAACTTGTGTTATGAATCTATTTGTGAAAGCATGTTTGGTAGCAAACGGTTAATTTTTAGATTTCAACGTTCACAACCGAATCAAAAATAGTTTTTTTTTTGTCATTTGATAGTAAAGGTAAATATTGAAGAATTTAATTTACAACTTACAAACATAACCCTAATGCATTGCATAAGGCGGTCGATTTGGTGACGCAAAATGAAGCATCTAACATAGTCAATTAAAAAAATATAAAAAGTTTAAGAATTCTGCTATTTTGGGGGGCGGTTGGTAATGTCTGGTATAGTTCAGGATTATTCAAACTTAGTTATTAACCAAAATTATCATGATGAAATCCATGAGTGATATGACTTACTTCTGCAGCTCGTTCTTACCATGTTATACTCAGTCTAAAATTTAATCGTGATATGCGAGAACTGATTGTGACTAGCCGTGCCAGAAATCACACTAAATGTGAATAACATAACATTTATTATTATTATTATTATTATTATTATTATTATTATTATTATTATTATTATTAGTTAAGCTATAACGCTAGTTGGAAAAGTTAGATGCTATAAGCCTAAGGTCTAAAGCTTCAACAGGGAAAAATAGCCACGCACGGAAAGGAAACAGAAAAATAAATGAATTACAAGTGAATTGTTGAACAATTGAGATAAAGTATTTTAAGAACAGTGAAAACATTAAGATAAATTTGCATATATAAACTATAAAAACTTAAAAAAAAGAGGAAGATAAATAAGATAGAATAGTGTACCCGAGTGAACCTTCAAGCAAGAGAACTGTAACCCAAGGTAGTGGAAGACCTTAGTAGAGTGACTATGGCACTAGCAAAGACTAGAGAATTATGGTTTGGTTTTAGAGTCTCCTTCTAGTAGAGCTGTTACCATAGCTAAAGTGTCTCTTCTCTTTTTAACAAGAGAAAAGTACCCTCTGAACCATTACATTGCTGTAATTAATCATTAAAAGCTACCAATAACGAAAACAAAATTCAGTTTTGATTCAGATGACCTTAATTACATACTAAGTATTTAATGAGGAGTGAAAAATTAGTCTTTATATTTTTTTTATAATACGTTGCTTATAACAGGGAAAATATAAACATGCGTTTTTAGCCACAAGGAAGCAAAACATGATATTCTCTCTCTCTCTCTCTCTCTCTCTCTCTCTCTCTCTCTCTCTCTCTCTCTCTCTCTCTCGCTAAGCTTTGTGTAGATTGGATTTTATAATATTATAATGCATCTGATTATTAAAAAATAAACATTATACGTATTCTATATTATTTCAATTAAATATACATTCTCGAATAAAATAGAATTGTAAATGATGTATTACCCACAAAAATTTAAATCCTTTTTAACATCCTACCATAAGAAAATAGTCATTTCAGACGATGAAGTTGATTCTTCCATATTTCATAGTCCTTGCAGTAGGAGTCGTGTTTATGTTATAAGTTTATGACTTGAGAAAGGGAGGTAACAATTCTAACGACCAAGTCGAATCTCTCTCTCTCTCTCTCTCTCTCTCTCTCTCTCTCTCTCTCTCTAACACATAATCCCTTACAGATAAACTATATACACATATATTGCATATCAAGATGAATTTCTATAATAGTTCAAGCATAGCTCGAACATGTATACCATGTCTTCAAGTTAATTCAATCTTGAACATCTCTTTATATGGAATCTTAAAAAGAAACGGGAAAAAGCATCAACAACGAAACTGATTACTGACGCTACAACGATTAATGTTGCCTTTCAAATTTCAACACTATTCACTGGGTCCCATAAAAACTACTCTATCTTATGTCATTTAAAAGCTCCGATATTTCTTGATGGGTAATGGTGTGTTTCAAAACCGCATCGCTACGGGCAATGGGCCTTAGACAGCTAAGAGGATACAAGCTCCAATGAGTTGATAAGTACCCATCAAACAGTATTCCCCGAATGCTTTTGCTGAAACGCTCCGAGTTTTCAATGTATATTAGGGCATAAAAGTTCGCTTATCTGAAGGTAAAGCGAACGTTTGATAGCCATTCACAGGCTCTAACCTTCAGTGATAAGACACGCCGATGAAATTCCTTCCCCCATTTACTGTATGAAGCCGAGTCTTTATGCAAAATATATTAGTGCCTAGGCGTGTTTATATGCACACCCATATGAATATTGACATATGTGTAAACACTCACACATACCCACACATTCTATATATCACTACAGATCAAAGACCATAGACATGTCTTTCCACTTGGGTCTGTTAATTTTTTTCTATACCAGTCCACACCGGCAAATTTTCTTAGTTCGTCAGTCCACAGTTTTCTCTTCTTCACTGCTCCTTTTTTAATCTATATGGACCCATTTTGTTATTTTTGAGGTCCATCTATTGTCATTCATTCTCATAATATGTCCTGCCTATGTCCAAATCTTACATGTTGTAGGAAAATCCTCTACTTTAATTTGCTCTCGTATCCATGTTTATCTTCCATGTGACTTATTAGTAATATTCCCCTTATTGTTTTTCAGTAGGTATCTGAGTTGTAAGTAGCTTGTATTTTAAGGTTTAAGTAATGTTCCAATTTTATATATACACATACACACACAGATATATATATATATATATATATATATATATATATATATATATATGTATATATCTATATATCTGTATATATATATATATATATATATATATATATATATATATATGTGTGTGTGTGTGTGTATATAAATATATATATATATATATATATATATATATATATATATATATATATATATATATATATATATGTGTGTGTGTGTGTATATATTTATTTATACATATCTATAAATATATATAAATATATACATATACATATATATATATATATATATATATATATATATATATATATATATATATATATATATATGTGTGTATATATAATGTACATATATATATATATATATATATATATATATATATATATATATATATATATATATATATATATATATATATAGTAACACCTTGTCATACGAGTGCCCCAACATACAACACTTTTTGGTTATGAGCAAGCCACCGAGGAAATTCGTGCATTGAGATACAACTACAATTACAGATTTTGACGCTAGGTGGCCATGCGCTTTGGAGAGCTCTAAGCTCGCATTTCACGTTCATTTCACGTGATCATCAACTTAAGTACACATCTTACCGTGTTGTCTTTTACTGTATACTGTATTTATGAATATTCTTCATAATATGTGATGGGTCCTAAGAAAGGAGTGAAAACGCTGGCAGTGAGAAGTTTAAACACATGATGACAATAAAGATGAAGCATGAAATTATTGAGTGAGTTAGCATGCCATTACAAGCTGATTACCTCAATGATATTTATAATCTTCAAACAATGAAAAAATACAAATAAAAAGGTATGAAAAGTAAATAAGAATAAAAGATTTTGAAAATAAAAAAAACTTTAGATAAGTTCAGTTAAGTAACTCGAAGCTTTCAAAGAAAACCGCTATTACAAATTACACTGGTGAGATAATGAAATCCAAAATACAGATTACCAATGTTATTCCTACAGCTAGGTCTTGGGGTCAAAACATGACTATATTTTTTTTTAGATTAATAGGTAGAAAATTATAAAGTCCATTCATAAATTTGAGTTAGCTATACGAAATATTACATGCATTCATGAAAAATTAGGAATTCCCATTCAAGTTTCATATTTGATGATGAGAAAGTTATAGATCAAAGGCAAACTTATATTATGAAGGAAATTTTACAACAATATTAGCACCTAATCATACATCTTTAAGTCAAAGAGACGTTTTCACCAATTCCGAATAATTTGAACCTTACCTTTTGATCACCCGATAAATAGGTTGAAACAAACAAATAATCCTCTAAACACAAAATCATAAATAGTTTCATAGATCAAACCAAAATAAACCGTATGGTTTCTCAAATCCTCACACTAACCTCATGTTAGGAGCACATGAACCAGCATGTCCGGAATCAGCCACTCCTCTTTAACGCGCAGTTACACACAAATGAATTTTAACATTCACCAGGTACATTCACCAAACACAGACGAACGTTATAACGATACATTCCTAAAACAGCCATTTATATTTCTTTTTGCCAATGATATTCGGTCTTTTCCCTGTATGCTAGAATCTTCTCAAAATGATAAAGTTAGCCGGTATCACCCCTATATATTAAAGAGCAAGTGTTTGAATATATATATATATATATATATATATATATATATATATATATATATATATATATATATATATGTGTGTGTGTGTGTGTGTGTGTGTGTATGTGTGTGTGTGTCGGTGTGTGATTAAGTCTGTTCATGAGCAACCGAGTTCTTCAAGGGAATGTGTTACCACCTATGTTGTTTATCTTCCTCATGGGTTTTGTAATACGTAGAACAGTCGGAGATGGTAGATAATGATTGGACTAGATAGCTTAAAGGAAATTACCACACAGAATGTTCTAATGATGCTGTCATTGTTAGCAAAACACCACAGGATTTGTAATGCTTGCTTACCAACATGCATAAAATATCACTGGAGGTGAGGCTGAAGATAAATAAAAGAAAGACAGAGATGATGAGAAACGTCGTATGCAATGGGAGATGAAATATCATTGGAAGGAAAAGGGAGTCATGATCTAGAATCATTTTAGTATTTACGAACCATGATCTCCAATACAAGGTCTTTAGAATTAGAGTTTAGTGAAAGATTGAAAAAGGTACATCAGACAATGGCCAGGTTAAGTAAAATTTCGAAATCAAATCACCTGAAATTACATATAAAAATCAGACTATATATCACTTTTGTGAGATCGGTGCTACTCTATGAACATGAAACAATCTCTAATAGATTTAGCTGAATTGTGTACATATTGATCTAAAGATAACTCAAAGATGATTGTTGAGAAAATAAATCAACAAAAAAACATCATGTAAGGTAAATTTATTCAAATTTATGAACTTCAATTAAACTCAACTATTGCTTTGGACAGATATTGAATATGATGAAATCTTTAATCTATTCGTGTGAAGGAACTCTGAATATTCCGTTGTTCTTTTCAAGTATAAAAACATAAATCCCACAGCAGATGTTTCGGACGAGGTGGTTGGCTGGGAGTTTGGGGAATTCGCAAAAAAAGAAAAACAGAATTCTCAATTCTAGCTTTATTTTTGCATAAACGGACTTAAGTTTCGAAGCCACGTACCATCCTTGCTACCTTATTGCAAAAGTATATTTTGAAAGAAACGAAATTTAATCACAATTTGCATAAAAGTAGTATCTTGTTAGGACACTAAGAGATTGCAGATATTATATGCTTTCTATTTGTTTTTTCATACTAAATATAATTGGAACAAACTGTTTTAAATTAAAATGCATATGAATATGTTATACTATCATAGATAATTATTCATTCGAGATATGCACTAGTTTCCCTATTTAGAAAAATTTCAATCACTATTGCTGCAATTTAATTATTAGTATAATATTACTTTTGATTATGTGTAGTATTCATTTTTTATCAGTACGAAAAGGCACTGGAATATTTCTCTCTCAAGATAGCTACGAATAAACATCCGTGGAAATAATAATTAAACTTTTCCAAATCTGAAAACACGAATATGTATTTTTTTTACCTTTCCTTCTTCTGTGATTAATGGTTGGAAATTATTTGGAAAATATTATATCTATTCAAACGTTCAAAACCTGTGACTGCTGTTTCTTACTGCTGCTATGTAGTTTTGTAATGTATTTTAAGTATCCATTATATTTTCTATGCTTTGTATCCTAATTTCTAATTAGCTCACCCATTTCTTCAGAAGTTTGCGTGATCAGGATTTCCAAAGGGAATGCCAATACCACAATGTATTATCCATACTTGTTTTCATGAATTATTGTAACTAACATAACAGCGAAGTGTTAAGGAGATCCAATTTATTATTCATCGCTAATCTTGTTGAGAAGACATGTAGCGATGAATCAACATAAAATATTGGAATTCCTAAAGCGAGAGAAAATACATCAATTATGGTAAAAGAAAATCTTGTTTCATAAAGAAAAACATGTAAAAAAAAATGAAAGAAATAATAGTACCAACATATTGTATATATAATTTTCCATAGA